>NC_073691.1:201892916-202090419 GCF_029784155.1 Uranotaenia lowii | reverse complement strand
TACATTTTAAAGGAGACTCTCCCCTATCCAAAGAAAGGTTTATTGGCAGTCTTAACGATCTTTCGGCCTGATATCCATTCAAACTTATGGGCCTTATTACATAAACGAGTCGAGTAACTCGACTCGGCTCCAGTCACTGTCGAGTCGAGTCGAGCGAAATGTCGTATAACGGTAGTCGAGTGAAACTGATCGAATTAATTTGAGTGCTCGAATGGCGGCTATCATGTTGAAATTTTTCTCAGTCGACTCAGTCGAGCTACTCGACTGAAGAACGACTAGTAATTTTACTCTGCGCTTGCGTTTGAGTGTTTCGGATGAACTCAAAATGCAAATGTTTTGTTTGTACTGCTCTAATAAAGAGCCGACTTGGAGTACTGACCGGCTTGGAATTGGCCATGTTGAAACGATCCAGCAATCCGTCTACGTATTGTTCCTGGTCCAGAGCAAATTGATTTGTGCTCCGGGTGATTCGAATTCCCAGAACATGCTTTGCGGCACTAAAATCCTTATTTTTGAATTCTTTATTCAGCTTTCTTTTTATGTCTCTTTTCCACAGATCGCAATTACTAAAGATGCTACAAATAATCGTTTGTTTCCGGAAATCTTGGTGTACATGCACGGATCGCAATCGGCGCATTGGTACCCCGAACTTCTGAAAAGCGATATCAAGCTTCTTGTTCCAGACTCCGCTTGACTATTTGAGTCCATAGAGAGCTATCTTGAGACGACATACCTTGGATCTGTTGTTTTCGTTGATGAAGCATGGTGGTTGCTCCAAATAAATTTCATCCGTCATGTCTCCTTGAAGCAATGCAGTAATGGCATCCATTTGAGCGACCTTCATGGCCCAGCGTGCAGCGAGCGCGAAAAGATAACGTAGCAAGCCATACCGGACAAATGGAGAGGTTTCTTGGTAATCTACCCCATTTTCGCTGCGAATATCCTTTGACGACGAGCCTGGCTTTGTGTCGTGTTTGAGTCTCAACCATACTTTTGAACTCCTTGAATTTTTTCAAAACCTCTTCTTGGCTCTTGATTCGCAAAAAATACGTCCTCGGTGGTCGAGTGGTTAGCGTGGTAAGACGGTAATCGCTGGGTCCACTGATGGCATGGGTTCGATTCCCATCTCGGTACTGGGTGTTAAATGTTAATCTTAAGTTGTCCACGTTATTTATTCAGTCTGTAAAGCCTAAATCGGCTAAGACGGTGTATGTCTTTATAAAAAATAAATGAAAATCTTGCGAATTTCGTCATCAATGAATGACATATAGTAACGCCGACCTCCCAACGACTTCTCCTCCATTGGACCATATATGTATATATGAGTGGACCAAATCCAGAACACCAGTAGCTCGAATTCCAACGTGGCTAAACGGAAATCGAATTAGTTTGCCTTCAGCCATGGCCGTAGGAACGGGGGGGGGTTTTGGGGGTTAAACCCCCCCCATGGAATCCAAAATTGCAAGTGAGGTATTCTACTCTACTTTCAAAATTTTTTAAATTCAGAACCAAATTATGATAGTATAGTAAGGTTTATCAAAAGTAACAATCCAGACTAAAAACTAATACCAAAACCTCAAAAACCCATCACAAGTCCGAAATTCTGCTACACTTTTTCAAAATTTTCTCACTTGTTAATAAAAATTCAGGTCTGAATATCAAATTTTGAATTAAATTAAACCCATTTCGGAGGTTCTAATCCTATAATTCCCATAACCAAAATTGTATTCCTATTTTCGCATTTCGAATTCTGTATTCAGTTCTGGATTCTTGATTTTCAGTTCGAATAATCATTAGAAATAAGAAATGAAGAGATGCTTTGAAATCCTGGTTTAAATTTGGTTTTGCATTTCATATAAAATTTGAATCATGTTTTTCGATGCACTTCCAATATTTTGATAATAGTTTTCCCAATATGAAAAAAAGAGAAATTTTGTTTCATATTCAAATTCGAAGTTCTTAAACTTAATTCTTACACAAAATTCAAAAATTTAAAGCTTTGAAATGGCATTCCAAAATGGATCAGTCAGGTTCTAATCTTTGTAAATTCATGTTTTAATTTTGATTCACATCGCAGATTACAAATAAAATTTAAATAGTGAATTTAGATTAAAATTGAACAACAGAGTTTAAATAACAGATTCTTGAATGAGGGCTCTTAAATTTGGCTTATAAAACTCTTATCTGGAATAAGATTCGGAAATCGTATTTTTTACCACTCAAAGCGTATTTTGAGTTCAGAATTCAGATTCAGAATGAAGTTTCAAAATTTAGAAATAGGGTCAGCTTTTAAATAAATTTTACTTTTTTTTTGTTTCGATTATACCGTGACCGGCCCTAATTCTACGCAGTCCCAAACTCTGCGCATTTTCATATTCAAACAGAAATATTTCAAGATGTGATGAATTAAATATCCATGAAACAAGCTGAAACTCTTCAGTTACTGTTTATCTTCAAAATGCTTCCAATTATTTTGAAATCTGATGAATTGTTCGCGAGAAATTGAAAAAATCAAAATAAATGTAGGAAGCAAACGTTGAAAAATGGCCGCCGTTAGCAGTCCAGCTTAAGTGTTAGGAAAACAAAAAGATCAAATGAAACAGTTTTAAACAGAATTTTCTCATTGGAAATGCCTCTACGGAGAAGATAAAATCATTCTGAACATGACTGCTAAAAAATTTGAGAAAAAAAATGGTTTTTCAAATCAAAACAATGATTTTACTAATGCGCAGAATTTGACACCATTTGTTTACCTATGTTCCTAATGCGCAGAATGAAAAGCACCTGAGTGAACTGATGTTAAAGCTGCAAGGAATTGAATGCAGGGAGTTAGGAGACTTTACAGTTTTCTAATAAGTTTTATGAAGATTGTGTATCCGTAAAGTTGTTGGTAGTTTCTAAGGAATCTCTTCGAAACTATATCTTTTGTTGATAAAAAAAACTTATTTGCGTTCTCTATCGTGTTCGCGTGTTAATCGTTCAGTCCCAACTGTACAGACTGTTCCGACGTAAAGAAGCAGTTCCGGCAAGCCACAAAATCGCCCCAGCTGGGGGAACTACGCGAAGCTTCTCTCGGTTCACCCGCTCACTCGCACTCGTTGACTAACTGATACTGAACGATATTAAACCAAATGAAGCAGCGCGTAGTTCCCCCAACTGGGGCGATTTTGTGGCCCGCCGGAACTTCTTCTGTATGTCGGAATAGTGTGCACTGCACACCAACGAAACAAGTTAATTTGACCAGATCCGGCGAAGAACGCGATCGGTCAACAAATATTGGGTAAGCGAGCTGCAGGAAAAAGCATCTGCAAGCAGAGATGCGTAAACTCGCCTCGGAAAGAATCATTCGGCTGATTTCTTCCGACTTGCTATTTGCAGATTGATTTTATCTTCGTTCCAATCATCACATCAATGTGCACAAAACGAAGAAAACAGTTTTGCATTGATGTTTTCCATGCCTCACAGGAATGACATGCAAGTAACATATAGCAAGTGTAAGAAATAGTAAAAGAAAGTGTCACATAAGGTTCAAAGATCCAAGGATTGAATTGGCCCTTTTTCAAAATTTGCAATAGTTTACTAAGCGTAAAACATGTTTTTAACACTTTTTCAATAAATTCAATGTTTGTCTTACAAGTACGGAATGGTATATTGTTTTTATTTGGGTGCGCAGAATATGGGACATATGCGCAGAATTAGGAACAAATAGAAAATAGTGCGCAGAATAAGGGGCACTTGCATTTTTTCCAAATGTTGTAAAGAATCCACATTTTTGCTCCGAAATTGAGCTCTCATTATTTTTGCCGTTAAATTTGTTAGTTAACCCAACTGTACACGAAATTTTGAGGAAATTCATTGAAAGGTAATTTTTTTATAACTTAAAACATTTGAAAAATCCTTAACTGCGCAGAATTAGGGCCGTTCACGGTAGTTGTTTTACCATCATTATGGCATTCGCGATTTTATCAACGTTGCAGTTGGCGGATCGTTATTGAAAAACTTATCCGGTACAACTGTGTTCGATGTTTGCTCTTGGGCTCGAACTCGCGGACATCGGCTCAGGAGACAACAGACTTGCCAACTGAGCTATATCACAACCCTAAATAAATTTTACGATCAACATAAATTGTTGAGAAATTCAAAAAATCATCAGCTTAACACATTGCGGACCAAATATCTCGTTGTTTCGCTTCCCAACAGTGTGCTACACTGCGAAGTATAACTCGAATGGACTGAATTTAAGTGTTAAACTTTATTCGACAAAATTGAACACGGCTAATGTAGCCGTAACTTAAAAATGCTTTATTTGTAAAATTTAATTTCTGAGGTAGAGAATGCTGAATTTAGGTGTTTCTTGTCGTAGATTTCTTCGCGATCCTTAATCTGTGAGGATTACTTGTCAATTCAAATTCCATATTAAATTTTTCAAACAAAATAAGTTTGTAAACACATTTCAGCTGAAATCACAAATAGAAGGTAAAATTGGATTTTGTTTTGTTTTATCCAAAAAACCCCTTATTTTATTTTAATAAATCAGGATTTTCATAATGAAAATGTTTTTTAATAGAAAATATTTGCTGTCAAAGAAACATCTCCACCTAAAAAATTTGCACAAAATTCTACATTTTTCCAGTGCATTGTTCAACATCATTAACACATTAAGGATACCAAAATTCGGCATTTTATGTTTCAAAAACCAATGAACCAAATTCAATATAATTTAATAGAGATATTTCAGTAACGAGAAGTGTTGTGTTGAATTTTGTAGAATAAGGTTTCATTACTACATTCAAAACGTTTGATGTATGCTTTTTAATGAAGCATGCCAGCGGCAAGCGAATAAACGAGATATTTAAAATTTTGTCCACAAATAGTTGGTATTGAAGTTCTTTAAAAGCCATATTTTAAACTAAAATCATTAATATGGTTCAAGTTTGTATCAAGTAAATGTGATGATTTTGATCTCTTACTTTTTTTTTTTAATTAGATCAATTTTTATCAAAGGTTAAAATCTTTGAATCTGCAAAATTGTTTGGAATATTGGGCTTTTTTTATTTGAGTGTAGAATAAGTTTTGAAAGACTCCCTAAAAAAGCTTATTTGATGCTCAGCTCAACTAAATTTGATCTATCAGACTCCAAATCAAGTTCAAAGATTTCAACCATCGATTAAAGCGAATTTAGCTCACCTTTTAGGTTTAGGACAAATATTCTAATGTTTCGATTCGATACGAATGCTTGTTATGTCAAAGTACTTCAAAATAAATAATCATAGAGTTAAAAACATTGTTTATTTTAATTTTATTTTTGTTTTCATTCATTGTTTGGCAAAAAATCTTTGGTCAGAATCAGTCACCAAACCCCCCCCCCCATGAGTCGGTTCTTCCTACGGCCCTGCCTTCAGCACATACCTTGCAATCTCCACATTCTTGACCGTTGAATTTTACACCATTATTGGCAAGACCATCCTTCAGCAGCTTCAGATTCTTGATGCACTTCTTTTGAAGTCTTAAGCTTGAACAAGTCGTTGGACCTGCAACCATCTGCAATCAGCTTGCCTAGGAATTTCGAACTTCACATCCATGGTGATCGAACGTGACAGTGTGACCTTTTTCCACGATTCTTCCGACAGGCAGAATTTTTGACGTCTATGGAATACTTGTTGCAGGTTAGTTGAAGTTTAGCTGTGCCTTCGTCAACGATATTTATGGACTGATTGTTGTCAGCGATGATACTCCCCGTCGATTCCTTGATATCTTTCAAAAGGGCTTCGTTTTTGGTCATATGTTTCACCGCTCCGGAGTCGAAGTACCATTCGTTGTCCTCGGTTGTATCCAGTGCTGACAGTAAAACACAAAATGCATCACCTTTCCTGCCGACTTTGTCCCTGGTTTGTTGTTTGGCCATACGAATTTTTCGCAGCGACGACATTGTGATTCTATCGCTATATTCGGGGCACCGGACGAATTTTGGGATACCTTCGGGTTGTAATTCTTTGGCTTTAATGGCCGTCTTGAAACAAAGGCTTCAATGGGACTCACCTCGGGCATCTCGATCTCCTGTGTGTCAATTTGTTTTTATGACTTCACCAGTTATTGCAATGACAGAATTCTCGGACGATATTCCAGGAGAATTCTGCCAGCTCATGGTTCCGCAACTTGGTAAATTCGTCGAAATGAGCTTGTGTAGGAGAGCCTATTGACGAGTCAGACAGGTGTCTTCAAATGTGTTGACCAGTTTCGTCCAAACCTCAGCAGCGGTGTTCACGTTTTCCACGTGGATGGAGTTTACGGAGTCGAGAAAAACAATGATTTTTCCTCGCGCAATTCGATCCTTCCTAGGATTCACAGAAGGCAAAGAACCGCCCGGATTGGCAGTTGGCTGTATAACGTCCCAGAGATTTTCCCCTTCTAGATAGGTCTTCACTGCAAACTTCCAAATCCTTCGGTTCTCCCGACTGCCCAGCCGTCTATTGCTGAGTGGCCCTGTGTGGCAAAGTTCTGGCTCCGAGCTTGTGCAACATCTCCGCTTCCGCTTTGGCTATTTAGTAGCAACTCTTCTCGTTATACTGAAACTTCTTGTAGAAAGACTTGCTGGTTATCGTTACATTTTCGGGCACATAACCTAATGGGCAGAGTAGAATGAAACGCGTGTGGTTTCCGTAAGGGCAAGTAACATAATGAAATTTTTATTGATTCTCCATAGCAACCAATGTTCTTGAGAAAACCTGATTGCTTCGATGAAAAAACTTCTTCAATATGTCTTATCGGCCTAGCATTCATTCGGCCCAACGACCATTCAGCCAAATATCCATTTGGTCAAATGTCACATTCCCTTTAAAAGTTCACTTACTGGTTTTTCTTCTCTGTTGTTGCCTCTTCATTCGTTATCAATTCGCTGCCAGGAATAACTAACTCAATAAAAACAATCAATTTTTTTAGAACATCATTTACTTACTAGGGATTGAAATGTATTTCAATAGTGTCTTTCTAGTTTTTATGAATTCTCTTTTTATATTTAAAACAATTTTAAAGAATAAATCACTAGATTCAACCAATGCAAAATTACGATATGAAAGAAAACGTTCACCAACAAATGTACAATTATGATATCAACATTTGAAGAAAAATATTGCTTCAATTTTGCTTCATATCTTGAAAGCCTACAATTAAGCCCACCAGGTTTGAGAAATCCTAATCAAGGAACAAAAAATCAAACATGCTCGTTGGGGACTCAGCTGTAATTTTATAAAAAAAAATCACTGGGCGTTGGATAAAAACCAAACTGCGTACGCGTCGCGTTTGCAAGTCTTGAGAAGTTTCTGGGCAACATCATCAAAGCATTTTCTTCCGTTGCAGTTTCTGGGTGCGGACTTGCTCCAGGTTCGGGACCTCCCAAAATGCAACCCGTAGCGTCCGTAGCGAATTTGATACATTTCTTTTCTCTTTTGCTTTAGCCACAAAAATATTCTGACCCACAGAAAGCCGCGAGCGTGGTTCTCTTGTGCGGTACTTGGCCAAGTGTCATCGACGTGTCGTGATCCGGGTGGCCTTCGTTTGTTTTTTTTTGTTTTTAAATCGGAATGAATTTCAGGCATAAATCACGACATCGGTTTGTTTGCGTTGATGAGGATTTCGGTTTCAAGAACGTTGGATTAAACTTTGTGCGTATTAAGTTTGCGCGAACGTCTCGATGTTGAAGCTTGAGGCCTATGTTTGAGTGAAATCGATGCCACTCGAGCTTTGATTTCTTTTTTGTTTTTAGATCTCATTAGAAGGTTTTTGGGTCCGTTTTCACCCAATATTGGGAGCTCATCAAAATTACGGTGTGCCAACTAATAGTCAATAATGGGTGAGAAAGCTAATGTGGACATTAGAAACATAATTGAAGGACTGGGGGTATTAATCAATTCGATCTTGTCTAACCCATGAGATGTTGATGAAAAAATACTCCTTCGAGTACAAGAAGGTTTCATAAAAAGATATTTGCAAAATTTTAAAGAAATTTACTGTCTTTATACATGAAAAAGTCACTTTTATATCTTGAAATCTTACTCACCGAATTATATTTGTTGATAATCTGCTGCTCGTCCTCATGGTTGTTCTTCTGGAAGTGTAGAAAAAGGAGAGAAGGGAAAGTTCACATTTAGTGCATTGCAGCAAACCGTTTTGTAGGAATTATTATTCCCATGACAGGTAAATATACAGCTACAGATGCAGTGAGTTTAAAGCGAGCATATTTCAAAAGATGTGCTGCAGCTACAAATAGGAAAGAAGGAAATACGAAAAAAGCAACATGTTTCGCACACCTGGGTCAGATGTCATCCTACCCTTTTTAACAAGAAATATTTCAGAAAGCAAATCGAAAATTGTAAGCATAAGAAGCAAAATAAAATTTAAAAAAAATGTCAGAAATCTCCAAAATGTTAAAAACTACAAAAATTACAAATTTCAAAAATTTCAAAAATGAAAAAAAATTAAAAATGTCAAAAATGTCAAAAATGTCAAAAATGTCAAAAATGTCAAAAATGTCAAAAATGTCAAAAATGTCAAAAATGTCAAAAATGTCAAAAATGTCAAAAATGTCAAAAATGTCAAAAATGTCAAAAATGTCAAAAATGTCAAAAATGTCAAAAATGTCAAAAATGTCAAAAATGTCAAAAATGTCAAAGATGTCAAAAATGTCAATAATGTCAAAAATATCTAAAATGTCAAAAATGTCAAAAACGTCAAAAATGTCAAAAATGTCAAAAATGTCAAAAATGTCAAAAATGTCAAAAACGTCAAAAATGTCAAAAATGTCAAAAATGTCAAAATTGTCAAAAATGGCAAAAATGTTAAAAATTTGGAAAATGTCAAAAATGTCAAAAATAACGAAAATGTCAAAAATGTCAAAAATGTCAAAAATGTCAAAAATGTCAAAAATGTCAAAAATGTCAAAAATGTCAAAAATGTCAAAAATGTCAAAAATGTCAAAAATGTCAAAAATGTCAAAAATGTCAAAAATGTCAAAAATGTCAAAAATGTCAAAAATGTCAAAAATGTCAAAAATGTCAAAAATGTCAAAAATGTCAAAAATGTCAAAAATGTCAAAAATGTCAAAATAGTCAAAAATGTCAAAAATGTCAAAAATGTCAAAAAATGTCAAAAATGTCAAAAATGTCAGGAATGTCAGAAATGACAGAAATGTCAGAAATGTTAAAAATGACTAAAATGAAAAAAAATAACACAAATGACAAAAATGACAAAAATGACAAAAATTACAAAAAATGACAAAAATGATAAAAAAGACAAAAAAGACAAAAACGACAAAAATGACAAAAATGACAAAAAGAAAAAAATTACAAAAATGACAAAAATGACAAAAATGACAAAAATGACAAAAATGACAAAAATGACAAAAATGACAAAAATGACAAAAATGACAAAAATGACAAAAATGACAAAAATGACAAAAATGACAAAAATGACAAAAATTACAAAAATTACAAAAATTACAAAAATGACAGAAATGTTAAAAATGTGTAAAATGACAAAATAGAAAAAAATGACAAAAATTACACAAAAAGGAAACAAAAATGACCCAAATATGACACAAAAATGACTCAAAAATAACACAAAACTGACACATATATGACACAAAAATGATACAAAATTGACAAAAAAAAAAAACAAAAATGACAAAAAGTTACACAAAAATATCTCGAAATGGCACAAAAATGAAACAAAAATGACACAAAAATTGCACAAAAATGACAAAAAAAATAACACAAAAAATGGCACAAAAAAATTACCAAAATTACACAAAAATAAGACGAAATATTACAAAATGACACAAAATGACACAAAAATGACACAAAAATGACACAAAAATGACACAATAATGACACAAAAATGACGTAAAAATGATTCAAAAATGATAAAAATTGCAAAAATTTGAAAAATTACAAAATTGACAAAAAAGTCGAAAATAACACAAAAGTAAAAAAATGACAAATGATACAAAATTTATACAAAAATGACAAAAATTACACCAAAAATACACAAAATGACACAAATAGGACACAAAAATTGCACAAAATCTACACAAAAATGATATAAAAAATTATACAAAAAATGGCGCAAGAAATATACAAAAATGACACAAAAATAACACAGAAATTCTACAAAAATGACACAAATTTGATACAAAATTGATACAAAATTTAAACAAAATTTATAAAAAAATTACAAAAAGGACACAAAAATGAAAAAAAAAGCACACAAAGTGCCAAAGATGACACAAAAATTACAAAATTACACAAATGATACAAAAATGACAAAAATTTCAAAAATGATAAAAAGACAAAAACTAACACAAAAATGACTCAAAATGACACAAAAATGACACAAAAATTTCACAAAAATGGCGCAAAAATGACATAAAAATGACACAAAAATGACAGAAATTACACAAAAATGAGAACAAAAATGATACAACAATGACACAAAGTGGAACAAAAATGAAACATAAATGACATAAAAATGACCCAAAGTGACACGAAAATGACAAAAAAGTAACACTAAAATAAATGATTCAAAAATGATACAAAAATGACACAAAAATGATACAAAATTGCTATAAAAATGATTTAACAATGACACAAAAATGGCATAAAAAGACAGAAACTTTTTACCTTATGTGAATCTTACAAATTAAAAACGTGGTAAAAAAATGGCTCCAAAGATGACACAAAGAACAAAAATATTTCAAATTTTCAACCTGACCCACATCAGCTAATCGGAAACCTTGGAACCGCAAAAAATACTTCGCAGTCTCGCCAACAAGAACAAAATTCACAGGGCATAACAACGCTGCTAAAATCTCAGAACGTGCTTAACAAGTTAATCACAGTAAGGGATACATTTTTCGTTGTGGAGTTCTTCGTTCTTTAATCGACGCGTGATGAAACAAAATTTAGCCTTTCTCATCTGCAGGAACATCTTTCAAGTGTGCCGCTGCAGATAGGAAGAAAAAAAAGAAAATATTTCGCTCCTTGTGTTCACAGACAACCGAAGACGGAAGTTGTGCCTGTTTGGGAAAATTGACTCCAAAGTAATAAGCAAATTATTGACCTGCTCAGAGATCCTTTCATCTGTGACCGCAAAGACGCGAGGATCCAATTAAGGATCATTTTTATTCCCTTCGACTGCTTGTCGTGAGCGTTGGGAAATTATTACCCAAAACAAAACCGAATTCCTACGGTTTGCTGCAGGTGAAGAATTTGACCGTGCTCACATGCAAAGTTTCCCGCGAATCGCGAAAGGTGAGATAACGGGATGAAAAAAATAAGAAGGCCCAAATCGATGCCATAAATCTTGTTTTAAAAAACATTTTTCTCGGCTGTCCCCGGTTTGTTTTCTCCATTTTTTCTTCTGAGCATCCCGAGAAAAAGGTGCCAAGCTTACAAAAAGTTAATCGAAAACTGCAACCGCAATCGCGAAAAAAGCGTTTGTGTATAATCATAAAAATATTGATGACTCCATTCGACTCCTTCGACTGACGATAGATGGAATATGAGAGAAACGCTGCTCTAAAGTTGTTTTTAATTTAATTTCTTTCCATCGGCTGCTGTCAAATCCAAAGTCATTCCAAACGGCTTCTGCTAGTTATTGACATTTATTATTCATTTATGGCATCGCATTTATGGTCGAGCGATGGTTTGGGCGCTTTTATGGCTCGCTCGCGACTATCCGAGTGTGTCATAACTTTTATGGATTCCGACTCGGGTCTGAATTTTTCGGGAGCGTCGATTGTCACTTAAATGGACTCTGACTGAGCCAGAGTTGCATTTCATTCGTAGTTAAGCGATAAGATGGATTTTGATTGAAAACAATGAATCAGTAAATTTTCTTTTACATTCTGCTGAATGGAAATCTTAACAAATTTTTTTGACATTTTATAAATTATTGAACATATCTGAAATTTTCGACAATTTTGACATTTCTGACATTTTCAACATTTTTTACATTTTTTAACATTTTTAGCATTATTCACATTTTCGACATGTTTGACATTTTTGACATTTACGACATTTGTCATCATTTTTGTCATTTTTGTCGTCATTTTTGTCATTTTTGTCATTTTTGTCATTTTTGTCATTTTTGTCATTTTTGTCATTTTTGTCATTTTTATCATTTTTGTCATTTTTGTCATTTTTGTCATTTTTGTCATTTTTGTCATTTTTGTCATTTTTGTCATTTTTGTCATTTTTGTCATTTTTGTCATTTTTGTCATTTTTGTCATTTTTGTCATTTTTGTCATTTTTGTCATTTTTGTCATTTTTGTCATTTTTGTCATTTTTGTCATTTTTGTCATTTTTGTCATTTTTGTCATTTTTGTCATTTTTGTCATTTTTGTCATTTTTGTCATTTTTGTCATTTTTGTCATTTTTGTCATTTTTGTCATTTTTGTCATTTTTGTCATTTTTGTCATTTTTGTCATTTTTGTCATTTTTGTCATTTTTGTCATTTTTATCATTTTTGTCATTTTTGTCATTTTTGTCATTTTTGTCATTTTTGTCATTTTTGTCATTTTTGTCATTTTTGTCATTTTTGTCATTTTTGTCATTTTTGTCATTTTTGTCATTTTTGTCATTTTTGTCATTTTTGTCATTTTTGTCATTTTTGTCATTTTTGTCATTTTTGTCATTTTTGTCATTTTTGTCATTTTTGTCATTTTTGTCATTTTTGTCATTTTTGTAATTTTTGTAATCTTCCTAATTTTTGTAAATTTTGTTATTTTTGTCATTTTTGTAATTTTTTCTTTTTTGTAAATTTTGTAAATTTTGTAAGTTTTGTAATTTTTGTAATTTTTGACATTTTTGAAATTTTTGTAGATTTTATAATTTTCGTGATTTTTGTAATTTTTGTAGTTTTTGTAATTTTTGTAATTTTTGTAATTTTTGTAATCTTCGTAATTTTTGTAATCTTCGTAATTTTTGTAATCTTCGTAATTTTTGTAAATTTTGTTATTTTTGTCATTTTTGTAAATTTTGTAGATTTTGTAATAAGATTTTTTATTTTTGCATTTTAATCATTTTTGTCATTTTTGTCATTTTTGTCATTTTTGTCATTTTTGTCATTTTTGTCATTTTTGTCATTTTTGTCATTTTTGTCATTTTTGTCATTTTTGTCATTTTTGTCATTTTTGTCATTTTTGTCATTTTTGTCATTTTTGTCATTTTTGTCATTTTTGTCATTTTTGTCATTTTTGTCATTTTTGTCATTTTTGTCATTTTTGTCATTTTTGTCATTTTTGTCATTTTTGTCATTTTTGTAATCCTCGTTATTTTTGTAAATTTTGTTATTTTTGTCATTTTTGTAATTTTTGTCATTTTTGTAAATTTTGTAAATTTTGTAAGTTTTGTAATTTTTGTAATTTTTGACATTTTTGAAATTTTTGTAGATTTTATAATTTTCATGATTTTTGTAATTTTTGTAGTTTTTGTAATTTTTGTATTTTTTGTTATCGTCGTAATTTTTGTAAATTTTGTTATTTTCGTCATTTTTGTAATGTTTGTCATTTTTGTAATTTTTGTAATTTTTGTAATTTTCGTAATTTTTGTAATTTTTGTAATTTTTGTAATTTTTGTAATTTTTCTAATTTTTGTAATTTTTGTAATTTTTGTAATTTTTGTAATTTTTGTAATTTTTGTAATTTTTGTAATTTTTGTCATTTTTGTCATTTTTGTAATTTTTGTAATTTTTGTCATTTTTGTAATTTTTGTCATTTTTGTTATTATTGTAGTTTTTGTAATTTTTGAATTTTTGTAATCTTCGTAATTTTTGTAAATTTTGTTATTTTTGTAATTTTTGTCATTTTTGTAAATTTTGTAAATTTTGTAAGTTTTGTAATTTTTTTAATTTTTGTCATTTTTGTAATTTTCTTAAGTTTTGTAATTTTTGTAATTTTTGTAATTTTTGTCATTTTTGTCATTTTTGTCATTTTTGTCATTTTTGTAATTTTTGTCATTTTTGTCATTTTTGTCATTTTTGTCATTTTTGTCATTTTTGTCATTTTTGTCATTTTTGTCATTTTTGTCATTTTTGTCATTTTTGTCATTTTTGTCATTTTTGTCATTTTTGTCATTTTTGTCATTTTTGTCATTTTTGTCATTTTTGTCATTTTTGTGATTTTTGTCATTTTTGTCATTTTTGTAATTTTTTTAATCTTCCTAATTTTTGTAAATTTTGTTATTTTTGTCATTTTTGTCATTTTTTTCATTTTTGTAAATTTTGTAAATTTTGTAAGTTTTGTAATTTTTGTAATTTTTGACATTTTTGAAATTTTTGTAGATTTTATAATTTTCGTGATTTTTGTAATTTTTGTAGTTTTTGTAATTTTTGTAATTTTTGTAATTTTTGTAATCTTCGTAATTTTTGTAATCTTCGTAATTTTTGTAAATTTTGTTATTTTTGTAATTTTTGTCATTTTTGTAAATTTTTTAGATTTTGTAGATTTTGTAAGATTTGTTATTTTTGTCATTTTTGTCATTTTTGTCATTTTTGTCATTTTTGTCATTTTTGTCGTTTTTGTCATTTTTGTCATTTTTGTCATTTTTGTCATTTTTGTCACTTTTGTCATTTTTGTCATTTTTGTCATTTTTGTCATTTTTGTCATTTTTGTCATTTTTGTCATTTTTGTCATTTTTGTCATTTTTGTCATTTTTGTCATTTTTGTCATTTTTGTCATTTTTGTCATTTTTGTCATTTTTGTCATTTTTGTCATTTTTGTCATTTTTGTCATTTTTGTCATTTTTGTCATTTTTGTCATTTTTGTCATTTTTGTCATTTTTGTCATTTTTGTCATTTTTGTCATTTTTGTCATTTTTGTCATTTTTGTCATTTTTGTCATTTTTGTCATTTTTGTCATTTTTGTCATTTTTGTCATTTTTGTCATTTTTGTCATTTTTGTCATTTTTGTCATTTTTGTCATTTTTGTCATTTTTGTCATTTTTGTCATTTTTGTCATTTTTGTCATTTTTGTCATTTTTGTCATTTTTGTCATTTTTGTCATTTTTGTCATTTTTGTCATTTTTGTCATTTTTGTCATTTTTGTCATTTTTGTCATTTTTGTCATTTTTGTCATTTTTGTCATTTTTGTCATTTTTGTCATTTTTGTCATTTTTGTCATTTTTGTCATTTTTGTCATTTTTGTCATTTTTGTCATTTTTGTCATTTTTGTCATTTTTGTCATTTTTGTCATTTTTGTCATTTTTGTCATTTTTGTCATTTTTGTCATTTTTGTCATTTTTGTCATTTTTGTCATTTTTGTCATTTTTGTCATTTTTGTCATTTTTGTCATTTTTGTCATTTTTGTCATTTTTGTCATTTTTGTCATTTTTGTCATTTTTGTCATTTTTGTCATTTTTGTCATTTTTGTCATTTTTGTCATTTTTGTCATTTTTGTCATTTTTGTCATTTTTGTCATTTTTGTCATTTTTGTCATTTTTGTCATTTTTGTCATTTTTGTCATTTTTGTCATTTTTGTCATTTTTGTCATTTTTGTCATTTTTGTCATTTTTGTCATTTTTGTCATTTTTGTCATTTTTGTCATTTTTGTCATTTTTGTCATTTTTGTCATTTTTGTCATTTTTGTCATTTTTGTCATTTTTGTCATTTTTGTCATTTTTGTCATTTTTGTCATTTTTGTCATTTTTGTCATTTTTGTCATTTTTGTCATTTTTGTAATTTTTGTAATTTTTGTAATTTTTGTCATTTTGTGTAATTTTTATAATTTTTGTATTTTTTGTTATTTTTGTCATTTTTGTATTTTTTGTATTTTTTGTAATATTTGTGATTTTTCACATTTTTGATATTTTTATATTTTTTATATTTTATACATTTTTGAAATTTACATATGTCATTCTTGTTATTTTTTTCATTTTTAGTGTTTTTTTGGCATTTTGTCATTTTTGTCATTTTTGTCATTTTTGCAATTTTTGTCATTTTTGTCATTTTTGTCAATTTTGTCATTTTTGTCATTTTTGTCATTTTTGTCATTTTTGTCATTTTTGTCATTTTTGTCATTTTTGTCATTTTTGTCATTTTTGTATTATTTTTGTGTCATTTATGTTTCGTATTTGCGTCATTTTTGGTCATTTTTGGGTTATTTTGTCATTCTTGTATGAATTTTGTATCATTTTTTTGTAATTTTTGTGTCAAATTTTTGTCAATTTTGTGTCATTTTTAAGTCACTGTTGTGTCATTTTTGTGACATTTATGTGTCATTTTTGTCATTTTTTACTTTTGTGTCATTTTCGTTTTTCGTCAGTTTTTGTCATTTTTGAGTCATTTTTGACATTCTTGTCAAATTTTGTGTCGTTTTTCTATAATTTCTGTGTCATTTTTGTGCCATTTTGTACCGTTTTTGTGCCATTTTTGTGCCAATTTTGTATCATTTTTGTGTAATTTTTTTTTGTTATATTTGTGTCGTTTCTGTGTCATTTTCGAGATTTTTGGCATTTTTTATGCTTTTTTTGTTTTTTTTTGCCTTTTTGTCATTTTTGAAATTTTTAGATATTTCTGATTTTGTTGCTTTTTGTGTCATTTTTATGCGAATGTGTGTATTTTTTTTTGGTTTTTTTGCTGCACTTAGAAGTCATAGTTGTGTTTTTTGTGTCTTTTGTGTCCATATCTGTGTTCCATCTAGGTTGTTATTTTCGTGCAATTTATTTTATATTTGTGAGATTTTAAGTGTTTTTGTGTTAAGTTTTATATGACTTTAGGTCATCTGGAGCAATAGAAATTCAAGTGCAAAAAAAATGTAAGCATGCAAAAAAGGCTTAAGGTACTAAAAAAACTAAATTTGGCATAATCAGAACTAGATATCAGAACTAGGTAGATTTTTTTTCTAAACTAAATCACAAACAACATACATTCTCTAGGAAAAAGGACGCATGAAGCACGGTGAAAGCAACCCGATGAAGAAACGTCGTCATCGAACAGCGAGGTGCATTCGGATCGCTGGCAGCCTCCTCGTGATACTCATCGTACATATTTTGAGGGGCCTTAAGTCTGACCCAACCCTCCTGTTTTTGTTGAAGTTGGTGATGGTGTTCAGGATTTCCGTGACTTTTTGTGTGGGTGTATAGATGTGAGCAATTTGAAGCTTATTTACAAACGATCTCTATTTACAACTTCTAACATTTAACTTCTATTTCTAACACTTCGAAACAATCTAAGGCTAAGGCAATCTTTGTTAAAGGCTATTCCAATTTTGATGTCACGTTTTCATTATTTTCTGTTATTTTATTTTGATGGACGGATAGAATACAGCTTAAAATTTTCAAAGTCCCACAAACATGATATGTTAGAACTTTTTTCACTCAATCACTGCTGCTTCTTGTCCACTTTTGGCACTTCTCTTCAGACTTGTATTTTCTTTTCACAGTAATTTCAACAACTCTTTATAAAGTTATAACCTTGAAGGCTGAAAGACATTAATAATTTTATTTTATGTAAAATTTAAATTGAAGTCATAAATTACTTAAATATAAAGTGGGTGTCGTTAAAAAAAAAATATATTCAAAAATAAATTAGGTTCCGAAATTAGGTCCCACACTAGAAAAAAAAACCTATCAAGCGAGTGAAAGTCAATTCGTTACAGTTCCCCCCTCGAAAGTGCTCAATCAATTTGTTTGATTCCCCCCATCAAAGAAGAGAAGATCGAAAAACGTAAAAAATACCTCAAACCTAATCAAGATTCGTATCTAAAGCGCTTAAGTTCGATACATGCTCCCGATTAGCAAAAAGCGGAGCCCTTTTTTCAATCATCTGGCTCCGGCCAGCATCTTCCCGTTCCATCGACCTCAAACGGCACGAATCGAAATTCACGTGTTTATGCTTGGAGCCGTTTACGTACTCGCTTTCCCGTTTTGTCTGCGCTAATCGTTAATCAAAATCTCGCTCTAGACTTTTGGGACATGAATCAATTCTGGCTGGGCTGGAGATTAAATCTAGGGCCTATTTCGACACGCCAAATTGAAATCGACTAGTTTTCATTTATTTGGAGACTCCAACGAGGCCTGAATAAAATAATGTGATCCGACTCTTGGAACAGTCCGAGCCTGAAAAAATGAATGTAACACAAAAATTGTCAAAATTGTCAAGCTTGTCAAAATTGTCAAAATTGTCAAAATTGTCAAAATTGTCAAAATTGTCAAAATTGTCAAAATTGTCAAAATTGTCAAAATTGTCAAAATTGTCAAAATTGTTAAAATTGTCAAAATTGTCAAAATTGTCAAAATTGTCAAAATTGTCAAAATTGTCAAAAATGTCAAAATTGTCAAAATTGTTAAAATTGTTAAAATTGTCAAAATTGTCAAAATTGTCAAAATTGTCAAAATTGTCAAAATTGTCAAAATTGTCAAAATTGTCAAAATTGTCAAAATTGTCAAAATTGTCAAAATTGTAAAAATTGTCAAAATTGTCAAAATTGTCAAAATTGTCAAAATTGTCAAAATTGTCAAAACTGTCAAAATTGTCAAAATTGTCAAAATTGTTAAAATTACCAAAAATGTCAAAAATGTCAAAATTGTCAAAATTGTCAAAATTGTCAAAATTGTCAAAATTGTCAAAATTGTCAAAATTGTCAAAATTTCAAAATTGTCAAAATTGTCAAAATTGTCAAAATTGTGAAAACTGTGAGAATTGTCAAAAATGTCAAAATTGTCAAAATTGTCAAAACTGTCAAAACTGTCAAAATTGTTAAAATTGTGAAAATTGTCAAAATTATGAAAATTGTCAAAATTGTCAAAATTGTCAAAATTGTCAAAATTGTCAAAATTTTCAAAATTGTCACAATTGTCAAAATTGTC
This sequence comes from Uranotaenia lowii, assembly GCF_029784155.1. Classification (NCBI taxonomy): domain Eukaryota; kingdom Metazoa; phylum Arthropoda; class Insecta; order Diptera; family Culicidae; genus Uranotaenia; species Uranotaenia lowii. The sequence goes on along the minus strand of NC_073691.1, from coordinate 202,071,562 downwards.
AGAATTTTCAAAATTTTCAAAATTGTCAAAATTGTCAGAATTTTCAAAATTTTCAAAATTGTCAAAATTGTCAAAATTGTCAAAATTATCAAAATTATCAAAATTATCAAAATTGTAAAAATTGTCAAAATTGTCAAAATTGTCAAAATTGTCAAAATTGTCAAAATTGTCAAAATTGTCATAATTGTCAAAATTGTCAAAATTATCAAAATTGTCAAAATTGTCAAAATTGTCAAAATTGTCAGAATTGTCAGAATTGTCAAAATTGTCAAAATTGTCAAAATTGTCAAAATTGTCAAAATTGTCAAAATTGTCAAAATTGTCAAAATTGTCAAAATTGTCAAAATTGTCAAAATTGTCAAAATTGTCAAAAATGAAAAAATGACAAAAATGATAAAAATGACAAAAATGACAAAAATGACAAAAATGACAAAAATGACAAAAATGACAAAAATGACAAAAATGACAAAAATGACAAAAATGACAAAAATGACAAAAATTATAAAAAATGACAAAAATTACAAAAATGAAAAAAATGAAAAAAATGACAAAAATGACAAAAATGACAAAAATGATAAAAATGATAAAAATGACAAAAATGACAAAAATGACAAAAATGACAAAAATGACAAAAATGACAAAAATGACAAAAATGACAAAAATGACTCAAATGACAAAAATGACAAAAATGACAAAAATGACAAAAATAACAAAAATGACAAAAATGACAAAAATGACAAAAATGACAAAAATGACAAAAATGACAAAAATGACAAAAATGACAAAAATGACAAAAATGACAAAAATGACAAAAATGACAAAAATGACAAAAATGACAAAAATGACAAAAATGACAAAAATGACAAAAATGACAAAAATGACAAAAATGACAAAAATGACAAAAATGACAAAAATGACAAAAATGACAAAAATGACAAAAATGACAAAAATGACAAAAATGACAAAAATGACAAAAATGACAAAAATGACAAAAATGACAAAAATGACAAAAATGACAAAAATGACAAAAATGACAAAAATGACAAAAATGACAAAAATGACAAAAATGACAAAAATGACAAAAATGACAAAAATGACAAAAATGATAAAAATGACAAAAATGACAAAAATGACAAAAATGACAAAAATGACAAAAATGACAAAAATGACAAAAATGATAAAAATGACAAAAATGACAAAAATGACAAAAATGACAAAAATGACAAAAATGACAAAAATGACAAAAATGACAAAAATGACAAAAATGACAAAAATGACAAAAATGACAAAAATGACAAAAATGACAAAAATGACAAAAATGACAAAAATGACAAAAATGACAAAAATGACAAAAATGACAAAAATGACAAAAATGACAAAAATGACAAAAATGACAAAAATGACAAAAATGACAAAAATGACAAAAATGACAAAAATGACAAAAATGACAAAAATGACAAAAATGACAAAAATGACAAAAATGACAAAAATGACAAAAATGACAAAAATGACAAAAATGACAAAAATGACAAAAATGACAAAAATGACAAAAATGACAAAAATGACAAAAATGATAAAAATGACAAAAATGACAAAAAATGACAAAAATGACAAAAATGACAAAAATGACAAAAATGACAAAAATGACAAAAATGACAAAAATGACGAAAATGACAAAAATGACAAAAATGACAAAAATGACAAAAATGACAAAAATGACAAAAATGACAAAAATGACAAAAATTACAAAAATGACAAAAATTACAAAAATGACAAAAATGACAAAAATGACAGAAATGACAAAAAAGAAAAAAATGACAAAAATGACAAAAATGACAAAAATGACAAAAATGACAAAAATGACAAAAATGACAAAAAATGTCAAAAATGTCGAAACAATCAAAAATGTCAAAAGTATCAAGAATGTCAAATTTGTTAAAATTTTGAAAATTGCAAAAATGTCAAAAATGTCCAAAATGTCAAAGATAGCAAATTTAGACAAATTTTTATCATTGTTTTTGAAAAATTCCTGGAAAGGGATGTCAAATGTAAGTTTTCAATTTCCGGCAAAGTTCCGAACATTAAAATCAATGTCAGGAACTGCTGTTCATGTCTGGAAAATGTTTCACGCAGTTTACGTACGTTTTTTATTGCCTTTCGTGTGAGACAGAGCGAAGTAAAAAACAAAAATCCTAAAACAAGAATTCTGTTTGATTTTTTCCGTTTCTCCCTCGGTCTGCAAAACATATTCGCCGAACTGTCGGCTCTCGAAAAGCCTGCGTATAAGGAAAAACATGTGGCGGCAAATTTTTGCATCTATTTTTGGCAGCAATCTTCGAAAAACAAAAAAAAAAAAAAAAAAAAAAATACGGACAAACGAAAAACATAAATATATGGGACAAGCTAGCACCAGCTTCGGGAAGTTTTTGGTGAATGAACCGAGCGAGAGTGATTTATTGGGGAGGATGTCACGTACGTACTACGTCCTCTCGGGGCGGCCTGTCTTGTGGTCTGTTCCCGAACTCTCTTAATCCAGCTTAAAACCCGACATGTCATGACGGGTTTTTGTGTTCCAAAATTGCAGATAGAACCTCTGAACTTTATTGTTGAGATTTGTCGTTAATTCCATAATGAAATATTAAGCTAAGAACAGTCCCTGTTATAGGAATTTTTGTCAAAAAAAAATTCCAAAAAATTTCTTCAAGTATCAAGTAATATCCAGCGTGAAGTTTTCCCAAATGTGAAATGTTAATCCCACTGAATTGAATCATCACTCCCGATTTACTTTTTGCCCCAGTCCGGTCTTTGCCTTTGTACTGACCTAGATCATTGGCTTGAATCATCACACATCATCATTTTTCGTATGTATAATTCTGATTACAGAGCACGTATGTATCACTCATTATTCACCCATTGCTTATTAATAGCATTTTTTGTTGTTGTTGCATCAAGCAACGACCAGTCGATTCTTAATAATCGCAATCTTCTCGCAGAGTGTGTGTGTTTTCTCATCAGTGAATAATTCCTTTTGATTGCTATAATTGCACTATTTTTTTTTCCTTCAATTTCTTCTCACGCTAAGTTTGCAAGGAAAAACACACAGATAAGCTTATTTACATGCGTAATGTTTGAGATTTTCTGTGAATTGTTGTTTGCTGAGCCGGTTGTTGTTTTGTTTCCACTTTCTGTACAATTTGATTTGATGGATTTCGCATGAGTTGTATTTTTCATTCAAGTAAAGTTCTAAAAATCAAATTAAAAAAAATATATTTAAATTTTACCACTGGAAATTGTAATCAAACACAACTTTTTCCACAGCTTTTCAAAAGAAAAACTTCATCGAGATAGACAACAAAAAACAACAGCAGCATCAGCAAAGGGTCAGTCAGTATCAGCTAATTATCACTCAATTATCGCTTTTGTAACACCGAAACGATGTAGTTACAACACAACAACAACAACAACAACTCTCAGTACATAGTTGTGAATTGAAACGCGTTTCTGTACAGGCGTCTGTACAAGTTAAGGCAGTAACGTAGATTTTACATTGTTCTTTCCACGGGGCGTCAATGCATCATCATCATCATCGGCACTATTAAGATCAACGCCATTAAAGCAGCTATCACCGGCTGTCGTCGTTCGGGTTGAAGTTGTTGAAGTCAATCGAACCAGTGGATTGCCGCAGTGAGTACAAATCCGAGGCTCCTCCGGTAGGGTATTTTTCGATGATGCTTCACTGCCACCAGAAGTGATGCAGTAACGATAGCATTGTTGGAAAATTCTCCAAGGAATAACAAGCGGAGATGATACAGCGCAGCCCATTTTGGAAAGCTGAATAATGTGGGGAAAAATGTAAAATATGAATTCTCACCTTAGGGTAGAGTTTGAATAGAGCTATTGAAAATTTTCAAAGAATTCTTTAAAAAACTAACACTTAAATAAACGTGGCGACAAACGTGTTGAAAGGGATAATTATTTTACCTTATAGTCCCTCAAAAGTGATGTCCGCAAAAGAGGAAATTAACTGTTAATAGCATCGGATTACATTTGGATCTTTTTTCATTATGGTGTTCAACAGGTAAAACATGGAGTAGAATCATAGAAGCATTTTTTCCATATGAAATGACAAAAATATGTTTGCAAGCATCGCATACGTTGGCGAAACTGCGGTGAATCCGTGCACCCATGGTGTATTATTTCAATACATAAAATTACAGAAATATGTATGAGATATTGAATACGTAACAGTGATTGAATTTTGCTGAGCATGAGTTGATCAACCATCTCTCGCTCAACGCTTTACTCGGAAGCAAAGGTTGCTTTGAGGCAGCGAAAACTACAATACCGATGATGTATACGCTCTCAACATGGCCGCCTTCATGAAGCAATATACATTCGAGGCAGCGAATCCAAAAAACCAAACGAATGGCTCTCACTCATCTCCTGTCACAACCTTGAGGGAACCGAATTCAAAAGGCAGAGCAAACCCGAGTCTCCTCGTTTGTGCCTGGATCGAATGCGTGAGCTTTTTCTGCTATTGCTATTATTGCACAGCAACCGCACGCAGGCAGCTAGTTTTTTCATTTCTTTTTCTTCCCCCCTCTTTCACCATACGTTGCGGGCCGTGCAACGCAATAAGTTCGGTTGTTTTTGTTGTTGCCTCAACCTTTGCGGTCGGCTCGAGTTATTCAAATTCAACAACGTAAATGAGTATGTGTGCCTCGTCTTCTTCATGCATCATGTAGCAACCGAACGTTGAGAGAGTTCGTTCGGGGCAGCAAACGGATAGTGTCTCTCAGAGCAGATCCTCCTCATGGGGGGAGGTTTGAATGAATGTATATGTATCGTCTCCTGTATAGCTATGCGAGGTCTCAAAGTGTGTATTTTGAATGCCTCTGATGAGAAAATTGGTGAGGATTTCAATCACTGATACGTAATAACTTTCCAAATTTTTTAGTTCTCATCACCTCTAAACAGGTTAAAAAAATCCTGATTGTTATAATAACGTATTGGCCTTGCATTTTACTGATATTTATTTTATTGGCTTTAGATTTCGTTCAATCCGAATGAAACAGCTATCATGTAAGGTTGATTCAAAAATATTTCTCGGCTTTCGATTGGCAAAAAAAGGTTCTTCCATGTGGGGCTTGGAGATTCGGCCGAAGGTCGCTAGGCCGACGGATGTTCGGCCGAATAGGACAATACGTCGAATGGTACATTAGGCCGAAGGTTATTTTTCCGAATATTATTTGGTCGAATGAATGCTAGGCCTATTATACATATTATCACATTTTTGCATGTTAGGCCGATCGGTTGTTAGGCCAAATGGTCGTTAGGTCGAATAGTCATCAGGCCGAATGGATACAAAGCCGAATTAGACAATTCGGCTTATCTTCCATTCGGCCCAACAGCCATTCGGCCTAACATGCAGACAAGTGTAAAAGATTTTTTATTGACCCAGCAACCATCCATTACGATCATTCAGCCTTGTGATCTTTCGGTCTAACGACCATTCGGCCTAACAGCCATTTGCCACAACATGCGAACAAGCGTTTATATGTCTTGTCGGCCTGGCATACATTCGGCCTAACGACCATTTGGCCTTGCGACCATTCGGCCGAACATCCTTTCGGCCTAACAGCTTTCGGCTGGATAACCGTCGGCCTTATAACCCCTATCGACCTAACGTCCATCGGCCGGATGACCTTCGGCCGAATGGCTTTCGGCCCACTGACCCAACCTCCTTCCATGTCACATTCTGTTCAGACAGCTTTGACAGTATCAGAGGTGCCAGGTGTCCTGATCTTTCAGAATTTGCCTTGATTTTCGAGAGACCGTCCTGATTTTTTTTAACTGTCCTGATTTATTCTGATTATTAAAAACGGTCTATAAATGCACTAATTTCTCCGGATTTTCAAAAAGATATCCACATTATAATTGAATATAAGGTAAATTATCCAAACATCGAAAAAATCGAAATAAAATAGTTTAACCCAGTGGTGTCCTGGAAAATCCTGATTTTTTTTTGATTGTGTCCTGATTTTTGACAAAACCAATCGGCAGTATCAACACAAACTCGCAATCATGTTACAGGATGGCAGGGAAAATTTTCGTTTTCAGATTCTCGTTTTTCCACGAGTTTTCCCATTGAAAATTTTATATTTTTTCCTGTTTTAAAATACACCGATGAATGCTTCCAAAAAACCGTGTAGAACGAAAGAGTAAATATTTTATATGCTTATATAACATTATATTTGCTTCTAAGTAAAGTTCACTCGCGGCAAGTGAAAAACGAGAATTCTCGATTTTATTCTGCAATGTGTTAAAAAAAAGGTTTAAAAAAATTCTCAAAAATATCGACATCAGATAGTTATTTTCACTACTGGGAACTTTGTGGAAATGCTGAAGGTATTTCAATTCGGCAAACGGCCGAATACCAAATATTGACCTTTTCAACTATTCGGCCAAATGAATATTCGGCCGAATATTCGGTCGAATATTCTGTTGAGTTTTTAATAAAAATTAAAAATCGACAATTTCCTTTTTTCTTCTACTTCTTCCATCTTAATACTCCTTATGTTTTTGAATCGATTTTTCTCAACCAGATGTATAATACATCAGATCTTCCTTAAGTAGAGGTCATGGGGTCATGGGGATTCTAGTTCTGGCAGGCACGTTTTTATTTTTCGCTCTGAGTGAAGTTTTGAACGGTCAATTAAGTGCTTTCTGGCGAGGAAAAGGAAGAAGGCGGGCTCAAGTCCTGCAAAAACTGGTCCAGCTTCAAAGAACAGCGGGAAGAAATAGAAATATGGCCCATCGGACGGTGCTAGTGTCAGCTCCAAAAGTTTCCGAAATTTGGAGACGGCTACGAACGCAAGTGAAATCGGCGATTTCGGTGGTTCCATCAAAAATATGAATTCTGGAGGGCCGCCGGCCAAAGTGAAACTGCAACGTACCCCTGTAGGAACTGATCAGTGGTCTCGCATCGGTGGGCGTAGTAGCCGAATACGAATTGCGCGGTGTGGGTACCAAGATCCACGCCCGCTCCAGAGCAGTCTACGACGCAATCACGACATTCCCGAAAAACTGTAAAGCAGAGTTTTATACACACGAAATCCCTGGTGACAAGCCGTTCAAAGCTGTCATCCCGGGGCTCCCAGGCTGACACCCAACTTATTGAAGAAGAGCTCAAGAACCGGTACAAGCTTCTTTCCGTCCGAATCCGTTGGAAAAAAATACCGTGGTGGTCGCACGGATGTTACCCAGTGCCAGCGTTGCCTCCATTCAATTGGTCATGGTACCAAAAACTGCTTCCTTAAGCCACGCTGCAGCCTATGTGCCAAGCCCCACGTCACTTCGAACTGTCCCGCAAATGACGCAGGAGATGTTGTAGCAAAATGTGCCAATTGTGGAGCTGATCATCGGGGCAACGACCGTAGCTGCCCGCCAGCCAGGGAGAAACCAAAGCAAATCTGCGTCAAGGACCGACAAGGACTTTCCTCCGCTTCAACTTATGCCTCGGTCTCAGCACACAGTATATCTATCATCGTCCGGAACCACCGCCGGTCAAGGTTCGCCATCTCCCCTTGGTTGGCGCCCAACAATAGCAACTGACGAATCGGACAAGTTCTCCTCGGAAGAACTTCTCAACATCTGTGAGCAGATGACGGTCGCTCTTTGTCGGTGCCGCAACAAACCTGAACAAATTGAGGTGCTCGGGAAGTTTATAGTATGGATCGTGAACCCATTACTGATCTCACCTGGAACGCTTGCTCTATTAGAGCAAAAAACATCGAGCTCGATGACTTCCTCGGCAAGCACAACATCGACGTGGGTCAACTTTCTGAAACCCACCTGAAGCCCGGCGACAGTTTCTGGCTGCCGGATCACATCATCGTACGGCTTGACCGCACCATCCCCAGGGGGGCGGTGTGGCCATCGTAGTACGAAAATGATTAATCTTCAAGATCTTGCCGCACATTCGCACCACCATCACCGAAGTCATAAGTGTAGAGGTTGAGATAACGACTGGGAACGTCCGGTTCATGGCAGTGTACTGACCAAGGCAGTGCTTCGTCAGCAACGGGTAGGCAGCACACTTCTCCAGGAACCTCACTACCATCACACGTTCCAGCTGCCGATTTGTAAGCAGTGGCGATTCCAACGCCCGCCACGAAGCATGGCGAAACTATCATCAAAATGGTCGGCTATTATTCGACCACTCGCAGCATGGGCTCTACACAGTGGAATTTCCGGACGAACCAACGTATGTTTCCCGGGCTGGAAACCCTTCGACTTTGGATTTGTTCCTGTCTAACACCACGATTTCTAAGCCGGAGGTGCAAAACGAGCTTAGGTCTGACCACTACCCTGTGGTGACAAGTATTGGCTCCAATGCAGCTCGGCGTCCACCACAACTCCACAAGGACTACCATCGGGTCGACTGGGTTCGTTTCTCACGAATGGTCGACGAAAACATCGAAGAGGACCCGCCGCTCGAGGACGAGGCGGACATCAATCGGGCTCTAGAGAAACTACACCGAGCGATCGCCGTGGCCGAGGAGACGTGCATCCGACGTGTTCCTGTGAGGGGTAAGTTTATTGCTATTGACTTCCACATCCAGCTCCTTATTAGACTTCGCAATGTCGTAGACGCTTGTTTCAGAGGACCGGAGATCTGAACCGTAAGATAGAAGTGTTCGATCTAAATAAGATGATCTCTTCCAGAATGGAATCACTCCGAAACAAAAATTTTGGACGTGTTCTCCAAAACTTGGACGAACGTTCCAGACCATTCTGGAAAGTAACCAAAGTACACCTTAAACAGTTACCCCTCTTAAAGTTAGTGACGGTCTGCTCATTTCACCTGTCGAGAAGGCAGATGCGATAGGAAACCACATCGTCTCATCGCGTTTGGTTGGCTCGAACATGGCCAGTCCATTTGTAATTCAGGTTTGCCAATGCGTCCACACCCTTGATAACTGCCCTTGCGCTGTACCCCGAGAAGACCAAATCTCTGCCGAACAAGTGAGCTCAGCGCTGAGAGCTACCACGAACATGAAAGCTCCAGGGTTTGATGGAGTTTTAATATTATCTCAAAGAAGCTTAACACAAAAGCCTACCAGCTGTTCAGCACTATCTTCAACAAGTTTTTAGAATTGCACTATTATCCAAGCATCTGGAAGGAAGCGAAGATCGTTCCGATTCTCAAACTCGGAAAAGACCCTACTCTGCCCTCAAGCTACCCACCTATAAGTCTCCTTTCAGCGCTGGGCAAACTGTTCGAAAAACTTATTCCCAACCGTCTGCTACAGTTCGTACAGGACCACAATATATTATTGCCTGAACAGTTTGGTTTTTGACATGGTCACTCCACCATCCACCAACTAGTAATAGGAGTAATGAACACCATCCGTAGGAATAAGGCTGTTTTCAAGTCAACCGCTATGGCTTTACTAGACTAGAAGCCTTTGACAATGTTTGGCACGAAGGACTTGTGAAAAAGCTTTGTTCTTAACAATTTCCCGAAACATTTGATAAAAATCATCCGTAGCTATTATCAACAAAGGTCGTTCAAGGTATCTTTAAATGGATCCCTATCAAGCACGTACGCCATTCCAGCAGGTGTTCCGTAGGGCAGCCCGCTTGGCCCCCTGCTTTATAGCCTTTACACCTCCGATATCCCATCACTCGGCGATGGCTGCGTATTCTTTTTATTCGCGGACGATACTGCAATTGCCGTCAAAGAGAGGAAACCTCGCGAAATTACTAACAAACTGCAGCGATGCCTTGACACCTTTGTCGATTACGCAAATAAGTGAAAAGTAAAAATAAACGCATCTAAAACCCAAGCCATTCTGTTCCTGCACAGGCAATCCCCTAAACTGGTACCTCCCCTATCTTGCGCTGTGACTATGAATAGCATAACGGTTGAGTGGTCCGCTGAAGTCACTTATCTCGGATTGTTGATCGATCAAAAACTATTATTCCGCTCTCATATTGAGAAGACACTGTTAAAATGCTCCGCTTTGGCCAGGTGTTTGTTTCCGTTGATAAAACGTAGATCCCGCCTCTGTAGGGGTAACAAACTAATAATTGCACTCGCGATCTTCTACGCTGCTCCGGTGTGGGGGTCATGTGCACAAACTCAAGCTCCAGAAAATGCAGAACAGATTTCTACGGTTGGTCCTTGCAACCTTAATCATATCAATCAAAAGTTTTCAAAACGACTTAAGCAAAACAGGTTATATTTGATGCAAACACCCATTTTTTGACGAAGCAAAATTAAGAAGCATCTGATAGCAGACATTTGGACAATTTCAATATGGTGCAGTTTGTAAAAATCGGTTTAGTAAGGCTTTGATCATTTAGATTCCGGGCAGTTATAAACGTGTGTATTTTAAAAATGTGTATTTTTTTATTCATTTGATCGAAAAACTTTCTATGGAGGAAATAGAGGAAAGGAAAGGAAAAAATGAATTACCGTTGATTTCAAGAAATACTCTTACTTTTTTTCAGTCATGTATTATCATATTATTTTTACCACAGAAGAAAAATCTTTGCAAAATCATGATATTTTACACAAATAAACCTGAAAACAAATTCGAATCTGGTTGGAACCTTTTCATGAGTAGGCATCTTGAAGAATTTGATCTCTTAAATCCGGTTTTAACGTAAATTTCTTTGTCCATCAGAACACATCTGTCACATTGCGTAAAAACCGGTTGCACAGATTGCGATCCATGGAACTGTTCATTTTTAGTTATTTGCTGGGTGGCTTCTAAACAGGCAACACTTTTTGCCTGCCGGAAACGGATTTACTGCATAGCTAGGGGGTCTGCTTTAAGTTATCCAAAATAACCATAGACATTTTACCATAGTTTAGATCAAGGGTTCCACTACGATGCTGAACTTCGTGAGCATCCTAGTGTGGCTTCTTATATTTCTTAACCATTTGGGTCCAAAAAAAATCTGAAAGTGAAGTTCATAAGTTTTCAAATTGACAATGAAGAATTTCCAATGCGATTGTGCAAAATTATTTTTATCATGTATTCTTGCATTGTAAAAATCTCAAACAACGTAAATTTAAAAATCTGAAAATAATAGGCAAGATAGTCCTTTTTATAACCAACTCAACGCTGCTAAAGTATTGCATATCCAAGCTCTAGTAACGTAGCTATCACCGAAATAAAGTTCTAGGATACTAAATGATCATAGCTTTTGTTTTTGTTTTACAACCAAAACAATAATCCGGGTCTATATGACCCTAACCGGCTAGTTGTTTTTTTTGCTGGGTGACTCTGGTAACCCTATTCAAAAATATAAAAAATGAGAAATTTTAGAGCTTCTTATTTTAGGAAAATTCAGAAAATTTCATGCTCCTTACCACAAAAGTTCAACAAATCTAGTAAGTTAAATCAGCAATGCATTCTTTCCATTTTATGCACGTATGTCTGGTTCAATCGTTTTTACGGGTCATAACCAAGGTTGTCGAAAAAAAATTCTGTGTTTTGACGAAAAAGCTTCTGGTTTTCTGTGATTTTACCCAAAAATTCTGGGACGGATTTCTGTGATGCTTTTTCCATAAATTTCTTTCGAAAGTCATGACAAATTGCGTGTTTTTAAATTCAACTAGAGAAAAATCAAATAACATTTCCAATTTTAGCATAATTTTCCGATTCAAAGATCCAAATTTTATATTTACATAAAAAATTATTTTAAAAAAAAGCATAATAAATGTTTAAATTCTGTGAAATCTGTGAATATTTTAAAAATTCTGTGTTCTGTGACACAGATTCTGTGATGAAAAATGGCTCAAAACTCTGTGAAATTATAGATTTTTCTGTAATTTCGGCAACCTTGGTCACAATCGGACAACCATATTTATTGCTGAATAGACTCGCATATCCTATGTGTAACGGTTTTACTGATAAAGCTTAATTGACGTTTGGCGTTTTGAGTTTCTCATGGCAGTAAAGAGATTGCATCTGACTATTGAAATCTCCAAATTGTGTAGAAGGTATTCTAAATTGAATGTTCTACACTTAATTGGGGCCACTAGCAGCCTATTGGATGAGTTCGCTTCCACTTAAATAGTCCACTTTCAAAATCCACACACACAGCCTGAAGTACATATAATAATCCAATGGAAGGTGACAATCCGAGATGACTTTTTCCTGCTAAAGAGCAAGACGACAGTCTCGTTGATCTTTAACGAAAAAGTTTCACTCCGTCAACACCAACCGGTCAAGGACGCGTAAATCCGAACTAAATAGACCGTGAATAAATCATTCTCGCGCGACTTCACAACCGGATGTGAGTTTTCCCGGAACTCTTACTAACTTCTTCAGGAACAAACCCTATCTAGTACCGATTTCCGACTAACGATTATCGCTTAATCTGATACACTGTCTAGCCAACCCGGAGAAGGGGATACGCGACATCCTAGACGCGTCACAGTGAAAACGACGCGCGAAATCGACTCGAAATCTCTGCACTGCGTCAGGTCAGGCCGCCAGAACGGGACTACTGCTCCCATCCAAGTCGGGATGACCTTCTTCCCCGAGCAGCCAGCCAGCCAGCAGCTGTCAAAAAATGTCCGTCAGATCCCGGCGGGGCAGAGGGTTCAACCTGGGGGAAACCGGCAGCGTCAACAAACGAATAACCCGGCCGCACGTGATGCGCTCGCCTGCCGGCAAATCCGGCGTTCAGAAACATTTCCTGGGGCTAGAACGAAAAGGCGATACACCACTCAAAAATAGAGAGTTGGCTGTAAGAAAAAATGTCACTTGAGAACAGACAAAATGGAATAATCCATTCTTATTCTGGGTGTATTGCGATTTTCCCTGAAAAGTGTCAGACGGAAAGAGACAATGCGATTGCGAATATTTTCAACGCAATTGTCGTCGTCATTCGAAAAGAGCGAAGAGGTCGGGGGAGATGGGTTAAAAATACCATAGAGTTATTTAAGCGTCTACGAGTGTCGTCAGCCTCTTGGTTTGGGCGTAACAAACAAAGCTGCCAATAATCTGATCCGGAACCAAAGGTGGTAATTTCTGTACCCTTTTTAACCGATCGACAGTCTTACCAAGAAAACCACAAACAAATCACTGGCGCCATCTCTCGAAAGGTCATCGATTTTAGCAAATCTTTAAACCTTTTATGTCAAAATGCTTGAACGAAAAGCGCCAAACCGCGTTGTCACGAAAATGTGCGATCAGTACCCCCCCATATGGGATGCATTTTTTTGTCGCCATAAATTAGCAAGACACACCCTGTGCTGTTTGTGGCTAAACACGGTACAACACGATTCGAGAACGAACCTTTCGTCGGTCGTCGTCGTCTTCGTCGGAGTGTTAACGACCAATGCAGGCCGCCACGACAGGATTCTGCGCACAAATGTCAACAAACCTAACCTAGATTCCTGTGCCGCCTCGATGACAACTTTCACGGCAGACTGTTTACAGCCTACTATACGCTTGTTTGTAACAAAAACGAAACGCCTGGGGTCAATAAATAAAAACGCGAACATACACGCGGAATGAGTAATTGTCATAAAATGATAGAACGAGCAGAGGAAGAAAGACAGTCTCTAACAGCAGCTGTTATTCCGTCTCTGTGGTGGAGAATGCAGAAAAAAACAACATTTGCAACGGATGGATGCGACCCGGTAATTTTTCAAGGACACAAAAATACACAAACCCACCCCACATTTCCGAAAAAAATGCCGGCGCACAGCAACCCGGTGAGCATATCGCGGAAGTTACCTTCCGAAGTTACTGCGAAGGTCATGTTGTCCTTTTCCAAACAAAGGTGATGACACTGCGGGTCAAATTCAAAATTTGTAAAAATTGTCAAAATGGTCAAAATTGTCAAAATTGTCAAAAATGTCAAAATTGTCAAAATTGTCAAATTGTCAAAATTGTCAAAATTGTCAAAATTGTCAAAATTGTCAAAATTGTCAAAATTGTCAAAATTGTCAAAATTGTCAAAATTGTCAAAATTGTCAAAATTGTCAAAATTGTCAAAATTGTCAAAATTGTCAAAATTGTCAAAATTGTCAAAATTGTCAAAATTGTCCAAATTGTCCAAATTGTCCAAATTGTCCAAATCGTCGAAATTGTCCAAATTGTCAAAATTGTAAAAATTGTCAAAATTGTCAAAATTGTCAAAATGTCAAAATTGACAAAATTGTCAAAATGGTCAAAATTGTCAAAATTGTCAAAATTGTCAAAATTGTCAAAATTGTCAAAATTGTCAAAATTGTCAAAATTGTCAAAATTGTCAAAATTGTCAAAGTTGTCAAAGTTGTCAAAATTGTCAAAATTGTCAAAATTGTCAAAATTGTCAAAATTGTCAAAATTGTCAAAATTGTCAAAATTGTCAAAATTGTCAAAATTGTCAAAATTGTCAAAATTGTCAAAATTGTCAAAATTGTCAAAATTGTCAAAATTGTCAAAATTGCCAAAAATGTCAAAATTGTCAAAATTGTCAAAGATGTCAAAACGTTAAAAAATGACAAAATGACAAATAAGACAAAAATGAGAAAAATTACAAAAACGACAAAAATGAGAAAAATGACAAAAACGACAAAAATGAGAAAAATGACAAAAACGACAAAAATGACAAAAATGACAAAAATGACACAATTGACGAAAATGACAAAAATGACAAAAATGACAAAAATTACAAAAATGTCCAAAATGTCCAAAATGACAAAAATGCCAAAAACTACAAAAATTACAAAAATTACAAAAATTACAAAAATTACAAAAATCACAAAAATTACAAAAATGACAAAAATCACAAAAATGACAAAAATGACAAAAATGACAAAAATGACAAAAATGACAAAAATGACAAAAATGACAAAAATGACAAAAATGACAAAAATGACAAAAATGACAAAAATGACAAAAATGACAAAAATGACAAAAATGACAAAAATAAAATGAATGACAAAAATGACAAAAATGACAAAAAATGACAAAAATGACAAAAATGACAAAAATGAACAAAAATGACAAAAATGACAAAAAATGACAAAAATGACAAAAATGACAAAAATGACAAAAATGACAAAAATGACAAAAATGACAAAAATGACAAAAATGGACAAAAATGACAAAAAGACAAAAATGACAAAAAAGACAATAATGACAAAAATGACCAAAATGACAAAAATGACAAAAATTAAAAAAATGACAGAAATGACAAAAATGACAAAACTGACAAAAATTACAAAATAGTCTTAATTTATAAAATTGTCAAAAATGACAAAAATGTTAAAAATGTCAAAAATGTCAAAAATGTCAAAAATGTCAAAAAATGTCAAAAATGTCAAAAATGTCAAAATTGTCGAAAATGTCAAAAATGTCAAAAATATCAAAAATGTCAAAAATGTCAAAAATGTCAAAAATGTCAAAAATTGTCAAAAATATCAAAAATGTCAAAAATGTCAAAAATGTCAAAAATGTGAAAATTGTCAAAAATGGTCAAAAATGTCAAAAATGTCAAAAATGTCAAAAATGTCAAAAATGGGTCAAAAATGTCAAAAATGTCAAAAATGTCAAAAATGTCAAAAATGTCAAAAATGTCAAAAATGTACAAAAATGTCAAAAAATGTCAAAAATGTCAAAAAATGTCAAAAATTTAAAAATGTCATAGATGTCAAAATTGTTAAAATGTCAAAAATGCCAATAATTTAAAAAGTTTCGAAAATTTTAAATATGTTAAAAATGTTAAAATTGTCAAAAATGGCAAAAATGTCAAAAATATCAAAAATATCAAAGATGTCAAAAATGTCAAAAATGTCAAAAATGTCAAAAATGTCAAAAATGCCAAAAATGCCAAAAATGTCAAAAATGTCAAAAATGTCAAAAATGTCAAAAATGTCAAAAATGTCAAAAATGTCAAAAATGTCAAAAATGTCAAAAATGTCAAAAATGTCAAAAATGTCAAAAATGTCAAAAATGTCAAAAATGTCAAAAATGTCAAAAATGTCAAAAATGTCAAAAATGTCAAAAATGTCAAAAATGTCAAAAAATGTCAAAAATGTCAAAAATGTCAAAAATATCAAAAATGTCAAAAATGTCAAAATTGTCAAAAATGTCAAAAATATCATAGATGTCAAAGTTGTTAAAATGTCAAAAATGCCAATAATTTAAAAAGTTTCGAAAATTTTAAATATGTTAAAAACGTAAAAATTGTCAAAAATGTCAAAAATGTCAAAAATATCAAAAATGTCAAAAATGTCAAAATTGTCA
Organism: Uranotaenia lowii; assembly: GCF_029784155.1. Lineage (NCBI taxonomy): Eukaryota > Metazoa > Arthropoda > Insecta > Diptera > Culicidae > Uranotaenia > Uranotaenia lowii. The sequence continues at coordinate 202,055,297 of NC_073691.1, read as the reverse complement.
AAAATGTCAAAAATATCATAGATGTCAAAATTGTTAAAATGTCAAAAATGCCAATAATTTAAGAAGTTTCGAAAATTTTAAATATGTTAAAAATGTTAAAATTGTCAAAAATGGCAAAAATGTCAAAAATGTCAAAAATATCAAAGATGTCAAAAATGTCAAAAATGTCAAAAATGTCAAAAATGTCAAAAATGTCAAAAATGTCAAAAATGCCAAAAATGTCAAAAAAGCGAAAAATGTCAAATCGTCAAAAATGTCGAAATTTTGAAATTTTCAGAAGAAATTTCCGAATGCTAATTTTAGTTGAAGATTATTCGTTGTTGTTTTTTGCTCCAGTAATGTATTTGTTCTTTTTGACACTGGAAAAAAGGTATTTGAATATGCTTTGTTATTTTTCACACCTTTGACTGTCATGTCATGACTTAAAATAGTCGTAAAACTATAACAAGCTTCTAATGGACAAAGATTTAGAATTCATATCCACCAACAGTAAAATGAAAAAAAAAAAAAACAAACAAACAAACAGTTCATAAGCGAATGCAAATTCCAGATTCCGGCATTTGAAACGTGAAACGTCAACTCCTAACTGACAACTAACTGGATTTTGAGTTGGGTGGTCCGTCAGTAGTCGTTCGTTGATGACATCAGTGACCGTGACTTTGAATGAAAAGAATAAACAGAATCGGAAGCTTTTACATTTGTCTCGGAAATCAAAAGTGTCGAAAATTTCAAATGTCTTAGAAAGAACATTTAAAAAAAATTATAAATTATTATCCAAAGTTTGAAAGCCGACATATACACCAAAAATTTACCAGAAATGTAGAAAATGTCAAAAGTATCATAAATGCCAAAAATTTTATCGATCAAAAATATGAAAAATGTTCAAAACGTAAAACAAATGTATTTGAAAAAAAAAAACAAAACTTTAAAAAATAATCAAAACGAAAAAAAAGGTGTGATTTGACAAAGTCTACGGATGTTCAGAGCAAATTTCCTTCGACTTGTAGCAGACAACATGTGAGCAAAAATGTGACAGACAGACGTTGACAGTTCCTCTGCCAAGAAACAAGAAAAAAAAAAGAAACCTCATCATAATCTGGCGGCGGCAACAGCAAGCAAATTTATGCAAATGCGCGTTTTATGATGATGCGAAGTTTATGACATGCGTTTTCGGTTCCTTTCGGTTTTTTTTTGTTTGTCTCCGTCCCTATCTTTTAACCTTCTAAAAGATTATCTGGCATTTAGTCGGTTGAGTTTGAGATCGTGGGTTATGAGGTTTAAGCCGATCCTAATCCTTAATGAATTCGCGCGCTCGATCGAAACAAGATTGAAGACCGACCGCCGACCTCATGTTGGTTAATTTGGGGAAGTTTGCAAATTTTGTCATAACAACAGGAAGTCGTTTTAAATAGCAAATTTCGGATAAGACGTTTTGAAAGGTTGATTGGATTTTTCACCTTAACACCTTCTATGTTTATAATATGATGGTGATACAACTTACGCTTGAAGTTCAATCTTAAAAATGTGCATACCTGAAAAGAGAGAAAAAAAAACTTATAAGTAAATCAAACTCATGTGGAGAAAATGTAAGTAAGATCAATAAATTCAATAAATTCCACAGTCAAAGTGAGAAAATATGTCCCAGATCGATAGGTACAAATTCCTCTTGAGTCTCGCTCAAGACATTCGCAGCAGCAGATCAAACGAACCACTTAGAAACGCAAACAATCCCAGCTCAATATTTGAGCTGGTTAGAGAGGCAGATTGTAAGTAAACCGATTCCATCAGCTGAAAGATTTTTATGGGCAAGGAAAATCGGAGGTTGGAGTCAGTAATGAAGAATGAGGGCAGCTTTGAAGTTCACTCCCAATAACGGGAAAATATCTGCAAGACCATCGCACATGCAAACTATTATGGCAATTAGATTTATTACACCTTACTCGGGGGCCCACCTCCCAACACATTTCGGTTTCCTTCACAATAACGCAGACAGAACGCAGCATGTGGCGTGGACCTGCGCTGAGTCGATTAGTTTCGAAAGATTCAAGTATCACTTTTTTCCAACATCCATTTTCTAAACACGCCGCAGAGCGTACGGGTTAAACTGGAACATTCCGAGAGATAAATTTGAAATGTGAGCAAACAGCATCATATCTGAATTGAGCAAACAACTTCCGCGAATTTAACGTATTTTCTGATTCTCAGAAATGAGAAATGCATTCAGCCATTCAAAATTGTCAAAATTGTCTGAATTGTCGAAATTGTCTGAATTGTCAAAATTGTCGAAATTGTTAAATTGTAAAAATTGTCAGAATTGTCAAAATTGTCGAAATTGTCAAAAATATCAAAATAGTCAAAATTGTCAAAATTGTCAAAATTGTCAAAATTGTCAAAATTGTCAAAATTGTCAAAATTGTCAAAATTGTCAAAATTGTCAAAATTGTCTAAATTGTCAAAATTGTCAAAATTGTCAAATTTGTAAAATTTTCAAAATTGTCAAAATTGTAAAAATTGTAAAAATTGTAAAAATTGTCAAAAATTGTCAAAAATGTCAAAAATGTCAAAAATGTCAAAAATGTCAAAAATGTCAAAAATGTCAAAAATGTCAAACATGTCAAAAATGTCGGAAATGTCAAAAATGTCAAAAATGTCAAAAATGACATAAATGACAAAAATGACAAAAATAACAAAAATGACAAAAATGACAAAAATGACAAAAATGACAAAAATGACAAAAATGACAAAAATGACAAAAATGACAAAAATGACAAAAATGACAAAAATGACAAAAATGACAAAAATGACAAAAATGACAAAAATGACAAAAATGACAAAAATGACAAAAATGACAAAAATGACAAAAATGACAAAAATGACAAAAATGACAAAAATGACAAAAATGACAAAAATGACAAAAATGACAAAAATGACAAAAATGACAAAAATGACAAAAATGACAAAAATGACAAAAATAACAAAAATGACAAAAATAACAAAAATGACAAAAATGACAAAAATGACAAAAATGACAAAAATGACAAAAATGACAAAAATGACAAGAATGACATAAATGACAAAAATGACAAAAATGGCAAAAATGACAAAAATGACAAAAATGACAAAAATGACAAAAATGACAAAAATTACAAAAATGACAAAAATGACAAAAATGACAAAAATGACAAAAATGACAAAAATGACAAAAATGACAAAAATGACAAAAATGACAAAAATGATAAAAATGACAAAAATGACAAAAATGACAAAAATGACAAAAATGACAAAAATGACAAAAATGACAAAAATGACAAAAATGACAAAAATGACAAAAATGACAAAAATGACAAAAATGACAAAAATGACAAAAATGACAAAAATGACAAAAATGACAAAAATGACAAAAATGACAAAAATGACAAAAATGACAAAAATGACAAAAATGACAAAAATGACAAAAATGACAAAAATGACAAAAATGACAAAAATGACAAAAATGACAAAAATGACAAAAATGACAAAAATGACAAAAATGACAAAAATGACAAAAATGACAAAAATGACAAAAATGACAAAAATGACAAAAATGACAAAAATGACAAAAATGACAAAAATAACAAAAATGACAAAAATAACAAAAATGACAAAAATGACAAAAATGACAAAAATGACAAAAATGACAAGAATGACATAAATGACAAAAATGACAAAAATGACAAAAATGACAAAAATGACAAAAATGACAAAAATGACAAAAATGACAAAAATTACAAAAATTACAAAAATGACAAAAATGACAAAAATGACAAAAATGACAAAAATGACAAAAATGACAAAAATGACAAAAATGATAAAAATGACAAAAATGACAAAAATGACAAAAATGACAAAAATGACAAAAATGACAAAAATGACAAAAATGACAAAAATGACAAAAATGACAAAAATGACAAAAATGACAAAAATGACAAAAATGACAAAAATGACAAAAATGACAAAAATGACAAAAATGACAAAAATGACAAAAATGACAAAAATGACAAAAATGACAAAAATGACAAAAATGACAAAAATGACAAAAATGACAAAAATGACAAAAATGACAAAAATGACAAAAATGACAAAAATGACAAAAATGACAAAAATGACAAAAATGACAAAAATGACAAAAATGACAAAAATGACAAAAATGACAAAAATGACAAAAATGACAAAAATGACAAAAATGACAAAAATGACAAAAATGACAAAAATGACAAAAATGACAAAAATGACAAAAATGACAAAAATGACAAAAATGACAAAAAAGACAAAAATGACAAAAATGACAAAAATGACAAATATGACAAAAATGACAAAAATGTCAGAAATGACAAATATGTCAAAAATGTCAAAAATGTCAAAAATGTCAAAAAACTGACAAAAATGTCGGAAATGTCGGAAATGTGAAAAATGACAAAAATGACAAAAATGACAAAAATGACAAAAATGACAAAAATGACAAAAATGACAAAAATGACAAAAATGACAAAAATGACAAAAATGACAAAAATGACAAAAATGACAAAAATGACAAAAATGACAAAAATGACAAAAATGACAAATATGACAAATATGACAAATATGACAAAAATGACAAAAATGTCAGAAATGACAAAAATGTCAAAAATGTCAAAAATGTCAAAAATGTCAAAAATGTCAAAAATGTCAACAATGTCAACAATGTCAAAAATGTCAAAAATGTCAAAAATGTCAAAAATGTCAAAAATGTCAAAAATGTCAAAAATGTCAAAAATGTCAAAAATGTCAAAAATGTCAAAAATGTCAAAAATGTCAAAAATGACAAAAATAACAAAAATGACAAAAATGACATAAATGACAAAAATGACAAAAATGACAAAAATGACAAAAATGGCAAAAATGACAAAAATGACAAAAATGACAAAAATGACAAAAATGACAAAAATGACAAAAATAACAAAAATGTCAAAAATGTCAAAAATGACAAAAATGACAAAAATGACAAAAATGACAAAAATGACAAAAATGACAAAAATGACAAAAATGACAAAAATGACAAAAATGACAAAAATGACAAAAATGACAAAAATGACAAAAATGACAAAAATGACAAAAATGACAAAAATGACAAAAATGACAAAAATGACAAAAATGACAAAAATGACAAAAATGACAAAAATGACAAAAATGACAAAAATGACAAAAATGACAAAAATGACAAAAATGACAAAAATGACAAAAATGACAAAAATGACAAAAATGACAAAAATGACAAAAATGACAAAAATGACAAAAATGACAAAAATGACAAAAATGACAAAAATGACAAAAATGACAAAAATGACAAAAATGACAAAAATGACAAAAATGACAAAAATGACAAAAATGACAAAAATGACAAAAATGACAAAAATGACAAAAATGACAAAAATGACAAAAATGACAAAAATGACAAAAATGACAAAAATGACAAAAATGACAAAAATGACAAAAATGACAAAAATGACAAAAATGACAAAAATGACAAAAATGACAAAAATGACAAAAATGACAAAAATGACAAAAATGACAAAAATGACAAAAATGACAAAAATGACAAAAATGACAAAAATGACAAAAATGACAAAAATGACAAAAATGACAAAAATGACAAAAATGACAAAAATGACAAAAATGACAAAAATGACAAAAATGACAAAAATGACAAAAATGACAAAAATGACAAAAATGACAAAAATGACAAAAATGACAAAAATGACAAAAATGACAAAAATGACAAAAATGACAAAAATGACAAAAATGACAAAAATGACAAAAATGACAAATATGACAAAAATGACAAAAATGTCAGAAATGACAAAAATGTCAAAAATGTCAAAAATGTCAAAAATGTCAAAAAACTGACAAAAATGTCGGAAATGTCGGAAATGTGAAAAATGTCAAAAATATAAGAAATGTCAAAAATGTCAAAACTGACAAAAATGTCGGAAATGTGAAAAATGTCAAAATTGTCAAAAATGTCAAAAATGTCAAAAATGTCAAAAATGTCAAAAATGTCAAAAATGTCAAAAATGTCAAAAATGTCAAAAATGTCAAAAATGTCAAAAATGTCAAAAATGTCAAAAATGTCAAAAATGTCAAAAATGTCAAAAATGTCAAAAATGTCAAAAATGTCAAAAATGTCAAAAATGTCAAAAATGTCAAAAATGTCAAAAATGTCAAAAATGTCAAAAATGTCAAAAATGTCAAAAATGTCAAAAATGTCAAAAATGTCAAAAATGTCAAAAATGTCAAAAATGTCAAAAATGTCAAAAATGTCAAAAATGTCAAAAATGTAAAAAATGACAAAAATAACAAAAATGACAAAAAAGACAAAAATGACAAAAATGACAAAAATGACAAAAATGACAAAAATGACAAAAATGACAAAAATGACAAAAATGACAAAAATGACAAAAATGACAAAAATGACAAAAATGACAAAAATGACAAAAATGACAAAAATGACAAAAACGACAAAAATGACAAAAATGACAAAAATGACAAAAATGACAAAAATGACAAAAATGACAAAAATGACAAAAATGACAAAAATGACAAAAATGTCAAAAATGTCAAAAATGTCAAAAATGTTAAAAATGTCAAAAATGTCAAAATTGTCAAAAATGTCAAAAATGTCAAAAATGTCAAAAATGTCAAAAATGTCAAAAATGTCAACAATGTCAAAAATGTAAAAAATGACAGAAATGTCAAAAAATTAAAAAATGTCAAAAATGTCAAAAATGTCAAAAATAGCAAAAATGTCAAAAATATCAAAAATGTCAAAATGTCAAAATGTCAAAAATGTCAAAAATGTCAAAAATGTCAAAAATGACAAAAATGTCAAAAATGTCAAAAATGTCAAAAATGTCAAAAATGTCAAAAATGTCAAAAATGTCAAAAATGTCAAAAATGTCAAAAAATGACAAAAATGACAAAAATAACAAAAATGACAAAAATGACAAAAATGACAAAAATGACAAAAATGACAAAAATGACAAAAATGACAAAAATGACAAAAATGACAAAAATGACAAAAATGACAAAAATGACAAAAATGACAAAAATGACAAAAATGACAAAAATGACAAATATGACAAAAATGACAAAAATGTCAGAAATGTCAGAAATGACAAAAATGTCAAAAATGTCAAAAATGTCAAAAATGTCAAAAATGTCAAAAATGTCAAAAATGTCAAAAATGTCAAAAATGACAAAAATGTCAAAAATGTCAAAAATGTCAAAAATGTCAAAACTGTCAAAAATGTCAAAAATGTCAAAAATGTCAAAAATGTCAAAAATGTCAAAAATGTCAAAAATGTCAAAAATGTCAAAAATGTCAAAAATGACAAAAATGACAAAAATAACAAAAATGACAAAAATGACAAAAATGACAAAAATAACAAAAATGACAAAAATGACAAAAATGACAAAAATGACAAAAATGACAAAAATGACAAAAATGACAAAAATGACAAAAATGACAAAAATGACAAAAATGACAAAAATGACAAAAATGACAAAAATGACAAAAATGACAAAAATGACAAAAATGACAAAAATGACAAAAATGACAAAAATGACAAAAATGACAAAAATGACAAAAATGACAAAAATGACAAAAATGACAAAAATGACAAAAATGACAAAAATGACAAAAATGACAAAAATGACAAAAATGACAAAAATGACAAAAATGACAAAAATGACAAAAATGACAAAAATGACAAAAATGACAAAAATGTCAAAAATGTCAAAAATGTCAAAAATGTTAAAAATGTCAAAAATGTCAAAAATGTCAAAAATGTCAAAAATGTCAAAAATGTCAAAAATGTCAAAAATGTCAAAAATGTCAAAAATGTCAAAAATGTCAACAATGTCAAAAATGTAAAAAATGACAGAAATGTCAAAAAATTAAAAAATGTCAAAAATGTCAAAAATGTCAAAAATGTCAAAAATAGCAAAAATGTCAAAAATATCAAAAATGTCAAAATGTCAAAAATGTCAAAAATGTCAAAAATGTCAAAAATGACAAAAATGTCAAAAATGTCAAAAATGTCAAAAATGTCAAAAATGTCAAAAATGTCAAAAATGTCAAAAATGTCAAAATTGTCAAAAATGTCAAAAATGTCAAAAATGTCAAAAATGTCAAAAATGTCAAAAATGTCAAAAATGTCAAAAATGTCAAAAATGTCAAAAATGTCAAAAATGTCAAAAATGTCAAAAATGTCAAAAATGTCAAAAATGTCAAAAATGTCAAAAATGTCAAAAATGTCAAAAATGTCAAAAATGTCAAAAATGTCAAAAATGTCAAAATTGTCAAAATTGTCAAAATTGTCAAAAATGTCAAAAATTTCAAAAATGACAAAAATGACAAAAATGACAAAAATGACAAAAATGACAAAAATGACAAAAATGTCAAAATTGTTAAAATTGTCAAAATTGTCAAAACTGTTGAAATTGTCAAAACTGTCAAAAATGTCAAAAATTTCAAAAATGACAAAATTGACAAAAATGACAAAAATGACAAAAATGACAAAAATGACAAAAATGACAAAAATGACAAAAATGACAAAAATGACAAAAATGACAAAAATGACAAAAATGACAAAAATGACAAAAATGACAAAAATGACAAAAATGACAAAAATGACAAAAATGACAAAAATGACAAAAATGACAAAAATGACAAAAATGACAAAAATGACAAAAATGACAAAAATGACAAAAATGACAAAAATGACAAAAATGACAAAAATGACAAAAATGACAAAAATGACAAAAATGACAAAAATGACAAAAATGACAAAAATGACAAAAATGACAAAAATGACAAAAATGACAAAAATGACAAAAATGACAAAAATGACAAAAATGACAAAAATGACAAAAATGACAAAAATGACAAAAATGACAAAAATGACAAAAATGACAAAAATGACAAAAATGACAAAAATGACAAAAATGACAAGAATGACAAAAATGACAAGAATGACAAAAATGTCAAAAATGACAAAATTGACAAAAAAATTAAAAAAAAAACAAATCTGTTTAAAATGTCAAAAATTAAAAAAATTACGAAAATATCAAAAATGTCAAAAATATCAAAAATTCTAGAAATGCCAGAAATGCCAAAAAGGGCAAAAACTTCAAAAGTGTGAAACTTGTCCGAAATGTCAAAAAATGGTCACCATTGTCAAAAATGTCAGAAATGTCAAAAATTTTTCAAATTGAAAAACAATTCTTCCAGCTCTGTCGGCCTAAAATGCCAATTTGTTAAAATTTGTGAAAAATTGTAAGAAACAACTAACAAAATTCTTCAATTCTACGGAATTTTACTTAGTTTCAAATCATTAAAAAAAATTAGGTATCAAAAATTTTCTTTTTTCAATATTTTTTTATTTTGGGATTTTTTGGGAGGGTTTCATTTAATCCTGCTTTTCATTTGAGCTTAACTGACGTGCACTGATGGAAGATTAAAACACTTTCCCTAAACTTTCAAGTGCGCCAATCCTTTGTATGCCAACCGAAAATAAAAATCGCAAGCAGCTGATCTTGACAGTGACATTTGGAAGTGATATTTTTATCCTCTCATTACGGTTGTAGTGGATCAGCTGCTGTGAAATTTGTGTATGACACTCGGTTATGACGTTATGGTTTATTAATTAGCTGCTTCTTTTTGGGGCTGGTTGAATATTTTCAAAATTTCCAAAGTTATTTAAAAGAATTCAAACTGTGCATTAACCCTGGCCGTCAGACTTTAATCGCCTCAAAAGAGTGGTTCAAATTTTACAACCATGACACTTCATTGATCCATCATCGGCATCAATTTGCAACTATCTGCCATAAATTCCTCCAATTTGTCACATTAAACGCAATGATCTAGCGTCGAGGGCCATCAAATTGGCCGTATATTATTCCCCACCACACGACGAGAGTCCCACTTCCAGAGGGTTGGCTGGCCGGATGTTTGGTTAAGTCAGTTCAGATCGCTCATCGAGGGGTAAGAAACCAATTATTGCCCCAAGGCAAACCGGGTGGACAAAACACTTGTTAGCTACGCGTTGCTTTGCTTTTGCTGTCGTTGTTGTTGAGATCATAAAAATGCAAGTTTCATGAGATCATCAGCCCCTTCCTACCCTTGGCGTTGACGGATATTGGCAGTGGCACAAAGTCTGACACAGGTTGATTAGAGGGAGAGAAAAAAAAGATGGCGGCAAAACTTCAAAAGCGCACAGTTTAGTCCAAACAACCCCACTAACAATGTTATGATTCTTATCTGACAGGTTCAGTTCTTATTTGCATGCGAGCCGGCAATTCGCGATACCAGATCTTGGCGGCAGGGGGAAAAAAAATTAAAATAAAACACTGCAAAATACACCTCAGCCTAGATAAGCGATTGATGAAAAGGCACGCAACGCCGCCACTATTTAAGTAACACGAGTGACTTCAAGTTTGATATATTTTCTCAGCTTGTCGGCTAATTGTTGCACAATTGAACACCTACCCGAGAAAAAGTAAACTATGTAGATGCTGGCAGGCTGCAACGATCGGTGGTTTCGATGTTTGATCGATCGGTATTTCATCGAAATAAACCTATCGATCTCTCGAAAACGGTTTAAGCTTGATTTAACTTCCTGTTGAGCTCTTAGCTTGTTAGCTTGATCTCACCTCAAATTTCTTGGTTTGCAGATAAAGTACCTCTAAGATGCTCTGTTAGCTTTCTTAAATCCAATCTTTTCAGTTTTGCGGAACCCCAAACGGGGTTCTTAAATATTAGTTTTTTACAACCCTCCTAATTTTCGTTTGAAAGTCAGTTTTTGTTATATTTGGGGTCATTTTAGAGTTTTTTTTTTTTAATTTTAAAGTGACAGGTATTTAAACCTTGTCTAAGTCATCTTTGTCATTTTTCAGTGAGTTCTTAGTCATTTAAGTGATCTTTAGCTCATTTTTAAGTGATTTCTCAGTTATCTCTTTTTAAATTTTGAATGAGTTTTAAGTCGTGTATCCGTCATCGAAGTTCAGATTCAACTATGAGTTCAACTTCAGTATTTTTTCAAGTGAGATTTGAGTCAGTAATATGTCGTTTTAGAATAATTTTCAGTAATTTTTTGGGCTTTGTATTCAATTTGTTAAGTGATATTTTTGAGTCATTTTTAAATCTTAATTTTTAGTCAGGATTGAAATGTTTATTCGTCATTTTTGAGTAATCGTTTCACCACTAAGTTATTTTTATTTTTGAGTAATTTAAAAGACATATCTAAGTTAGTTTTGAGTTATTTCGAGCCATTTTTGAATCATCTTTGAGTTAATATTCAGTCTGCTTAGGCGCTTAGGGCTGGTTTTCGGTTTATTTTGGAGTCATTATTCGAGTCGTTTGTGAGTTACCTTCGGGTCATCTTCGAATAACATCTTAGTCCAACTTACATAGAGTAATTTTTGTGCTACCTGTTTATAGGGTGTTCCATTAGGTTTGCGCACGATTTTGATTAAACCTTATTATATCACCATTGTTCATAATTTTCGTAAAAATGAGAAACATTTCTCCGGAAAAGAGAAATCAAAGGAGTAAGCATTGGAGCGTTCCCAAATTCGATCCGGAAGTATGGAGAGGAAAGCAACTTCGTGGACAAAAACAGGACAAGAAACCGGGTCCGGTGGTCGAAACTTTGGACCAGAAAATCATTCCGGTCCCTACGCCAGTAAGTAAACTGCCTCGGTTCAGGATGTGAGAAAACAGTCTTCGATTGAAAATTAGATCACTGACCTAGGATTGACTGGATGAAATTATCCATTGACTAACTGTAAAAATACACTTTAGAAAAGATATAAATGAAAAAAAAAATTTATTTGCTCCTGAATTATGTTTATACCGTATATTTTAAATCGTGCTAAAACATAATGGGACACCCTATAGTAAATGTGAATGAGAGTGGTTTTTATAATATTTTAAACCGCAATTTGAAAAAATTAGGAGATTAATGATTTATTGTCATTTTTAATATTTTTGCAAATTTTGTCTACTTTTTACGAATTTCTTAATTTTGGTAATTTATCCAATTTTTGACACTAATTTTTATTTTTTTTTTATTCAAGACACTTGGTCGTTTTAGAAGATTTGGTTATTTTTGTCATTTTTGTAATTTTTGTTTTTTTATGTGATTTTTGTCATTTTTGTGTCATTTTGGTGTTAATTTAGGTAATTTTTGTAATTTTTTTGTCATTCTGTCAATTTTGTCATTTTGTTTTTTTTTATTTTTGTGTCATTTTTGTGTCATTTTTGTGCCATTTTGTGTCATTTTGTGTCATTTTGTGTATTTATTTTTGTGTTAATTTTGTAATTGTTTTCAATGCTGTTATTGTTGTCGATTTTGTGTCGTTTTTGTGTCAATTTTTTTTGTCATTTGTTTTGATATTTTTGTGTCACATTTGTCAATTTTGTTACTTTGTTCATTTATGTCATTTTTGTAATTATTGTAATTTTTATCATTTTTGCCATTTTTGTCATTTTTGTCATTTTTGTCATTTTTGTCATTTTTGTCATTTTTGTCATTTTTGTCATTTTTGTCATTTTTGTCATTTTTGTCATTTTTGTCATTTTTGTCATTTTTGTCATTTTTGTCATTTTTGTCATTTTTGTCATTTTTGTCATTTTTGTCATTTTTGTCATTTTTGTCATTTTTGTCATTTTTGTCAATCTTGTCATTTTTGTCATTTCTGTCATTTTTGTCATTTCTGTCATTTTTGTCATTTTTGTCATTTTTGTCATTTTTGTCATTTTTGTCATTTTTGTCATTTTTGTCATTTTTGTCATTTTTGTCATTTTTGTCATTTTTGTCATTTTTGTCATTTTTGTCATTTTTGTCATTTTTGTCATTTTTGTCATTTTTGTCATTTTTGTCATTTTTGTCATTTTTGTCATTTTTGTCATTTTTGTCATTTTTGTCATTTTTGTCATTTTTGTCATTTTTGTCATTTTTGTCATTTTTGTCATTTTTGTCATTTTTGTCATTTTTGTCATTTTTGTCATTTTTGTCATTTTTGTCATTTTTGTCATTTTTGTCATTTTTGTCATTTTTGTCATTTTTGTCATTTTTGTCATTTTTGTCATTTTTGTCATTTTTGTCATTTTTGTCATTTTTGTCGTCATTTTTGTCATTTTTGTCATTTTTGTCATTTTTGTCATTTTTGTCATTTTTGTCATTTTTGTCATTTTTGTCATTTTTGTCATTTTTGTCATTTTTGTCATTTTTGTCATTTTTGTCATTTTTGTCATTTTTGTCATTTTTGTCATTTTTGTCATTTTTGTCATTTTTGTCATTTTTGTCATTTTTGTCATTTTTGTCATTTTTGTCATTTTTGTCATTTTTGTCATTTTTGTTTTTTTTTGTCATTTTTGTCATTTTTGTCATTTTTGTCATTTTTGTCATTTTTGTCATTTTTGTCATTTTTGTCATTTTTGTCATTTTTGTCATTTTTGTCATTTTTGTCATTTTTGTCATTTTTGTCATTTTTGTCATTTTTGTCATTTTTGTCATTTTTGTCATTTTTGTCATTTTTGTCATTTTTGTCATTTTTTACATTTTTGAGTCATTATTTTGTCATTGTTGTGTCATATTTGTGTTATTTTTGCGCCGTTTTTGTGTCATTTTTGTGCTATTTTGTGCTGTTCTTGTGTTATTTTTGTGCTATTGTTGTCATTTTGGAACATTTTTGTGCCGTTTTTAAGTCAGTTTTTTTTCGTTTTTGGTTCATTTTTCTGTCAAATATGTGTCAGATTATAACATTTTTGTGTCATTTCTGGATCACATATTTGGATAAAAAATGACAAAAATGGTAAAAATGACAAAAATGACAAAAATGGTAAAAATGATAAAAATGACAAAAATGAGAAAAATGACAAAAATGACAAAAATGACAAAAATGACCAGAATGACAAAAATGACAAAAATGACAAAAATGACAAAAATGACAAAAATGACAAAAATGACAAAAATGACAAAAATGACAAAAATGACAAAAATGACAAAAATGACAAAAATGACAAAAATGACAGGAATGACAAAATTGACAAAAATGACAAAAATGACGGAAACATTATTGAAATAACGACACAAAATGATCCAGAAATGACACAAAAATTACACGACATAAAAATGACACAAAATTGACACGAAAATGACACAAAAATGGCATAAAATTCGTCCGAAACACACAAAAATTATCCAAAAAATGACATAAAAATGGCAAAAAAATTGGCACAAAAATAACAATAAATGGCACAGAAGTAACACGAAAATTATCCAAAATTAATAAAAGGCACAAAAATTACACAAATATGACACAAAAATTACAAAAAAGGACATGACACAAAAATGACAAAAAACGACACTAAACTGACTTAAAACTGGTACAAGAATTATTCAAAAATGACACAAAAATTACATAAAAGTAACATAAATTTTACACAAAAATGGCATCAAAAACACAAAAAATGACCAAAATTACAAAACTGACACAATAAATCCACAAAAATATCACATAAATTTCACAAAATTGACACAAATATGACACAATCATGGTACAGAGATGGCAAAAAATGCAAAAATGACCCTACGTGTATAGTAATCAAAAGTGAATAAAAAAATATTCAGAACTGACAAAAATGATCAAGTGAAACCAGCATTAAACGATATGCTTATGACTTATTGGCAAGTTGTAAGAAATAAATCCTTCTAACGTTTTCTTATTTCAAACTTTCCAAGGGGTCTATTTTTGAACTTATCTTATTTTCGAGTACCCTACTTAGGAACAAATGATTAGTTCAAAGTTCATCCGCGCTCTCTTCAATTTTTCTTATGCTTTTTAAGGTCAATCTTGATGGCGAAACTCTATCAGACAACCAATTGAACTCGAATAAAACAAACCCTATTTCGTTGCGCTGGATTAAACCCTTCAATTCGATTGGCCAAACCTGTGCGATAGGAGAATGGAATGAATTATACTATTGACCGTGCTTTTTTTTCGATCAGTCTTCAAGTGGATCTACTCGATTTTTTTTATACCCTCTGAACATTGAAATTCAATTTGGCTAACCTTCGCCGACTTTGGACGGACTTTGAATCGAGTCAATCGTTCATCGAATGGAAGAGTTTGTTTTTATTTCTACCTTTCTCGGTATTGATGTTTCGGGGTGTGTGCTGAAACGGAAGAGCAAATTTACGCAACTCACGGGCCTAAGTTTTCTGGCAGGTTGGGAGGATCGAACGATCTTAACCTTAAGCAGTTGGACAAACAGCGTTTGTTTACTCTTCTGAAGTGAAGTGCGGGGGATCGACCTTGGGAATGTCTGAATCCGAATGACTAGAAACAATAAACGAAATTCAGTTTTTCCACCCAACTTGGGTTATTCCGTTTGGGTTGTTTGCTTTCTTGAACAGAAACGGCATTTTGAAAAAAAATTCTAAAAGGTACACATTTTTGTTTTCAAACTTTGTAATTTTATATTCAGATAGCACAAAGATCACTTTTGAGGCAACGATCCCCACCGCCTTCAATTTGGAAGTAAACAAACTAACATCAGTTGGATGGGAACATTCCTAAAGAGGGTATCTGTTCATTTGTTCCCTTTTCTGAATATACACAAAAACTTGGCCAAATTATCTTCTCGCCACCCACTCATCTCAAGGTAAACAAAAGCTGCAGCGCAAAAACATTTAGAGGATGTGAGTGGATAGAGACGGTCTGTTTTCCGATTGCTGAATGAGCGCTACCTCTAGTGGCCTAACAAAACCTCAAACATTTGATAATTTTGCTGATAAAAAAATGTCGATGTTTAGTTTTAAATTTTCTCTTTAAAAGATATTTTGTCCTGAATTAAAATTCTGAAATTTTGGTAAATTTTCATAGTTAACAAAATAAACTAATAAAAATTCAAGGTCAGCGCTTGAAAATGTCAATGTACCCTAAGGGTATCATTTAAGACCAGTGTATTTTTTTCTATTCATAGTATTTGACATCAGCTTGCTGCAGTTTCACGTAGTCATCTTCCTGGAGATCTGAAGGGCCCTCAAAACGCCCCTCACTTCAGACTCAGATGGCGTCAACTAGTGCCTAAAGCGAGTGTATGTAAATGTGCCAGAGGAAAAAAATCGTTGTCGGAATCCAGCCAACAAATCGACCCGATAACGTAAAATATGTGCATTTGTTTGATTTTTATCTCTCTCTGCTCCGTTACATGGAACTTCAAGTGACGACAGTCATAATAGAAGGTAATAATAATCGACCGAAACGATGATGGCGATGTTTTTGTTATTATTATTATTACAATCGTTGACGTTGTTACTGTTGCAGCTCGTTTTGCTGGAAACAATCCCCCTGTTACCTTTTTCTTTCCCCTTTTTTTTAAATTGCTGTTGCTGCTGCAGTTGTTGAAGGAAATGCCGATGATCGTAGTCTCGTTGTCGTTTATTGTGAATGGATATATTGGTGATAATGAATTTATGAGTCGAATGTTGACTACATGACAGCGAGCTCAAGCTAGTGGCGAACTGCGCGATACAATTACCGTCGATTATGCCGGTTTTGTGCTGTTCGCTTCTTTATTTTTCTCCGTTGAATGCCTTGCAGTTTATTGTGGTTGGCAGGTCGCTGCACGTTTTTATTTTCAGTTTTACACTGTTTTGAGACACAGACAAAATAACGTTTTGTAATCATTATAACTCGCGTGAGCTTTCCGTACGTCGTATGAAATAAAATGTAAACTAAGAGTTTTATGACGAGAAAATACGAAAACTGACATAAACTATTCGCAACTTCTTTCCATTTAGAATATTTGTAGCCTGGACAACATACTCTATATGTAAAGCACAAATTTGTTGATTTGATAACTTTTGTAGCAGTTTTTTGTGATTTCTTAAGATGTTTCATGCGACGTAATGAAAGCGCACGCGATATCAAGAAAAACAAAATTAAAAAGATTTTTTTTTGTTTGGCGACCGTGAAAAAACACATCAGGATTAGGCGATTTAGCTCATAGAAAATCATCAGAACAAACTGTCATTCTGAACTTTGAACTGTTCTATCAGTTTCATCAGTTTCAATCAAGCTGAACTGAATGGAAAATTTGAAGTCGACAACTGCGAGTAGGTATGTCTTCTAAAAATTTTCTGACCGGAAACCAAGGCTGAGAATCACGGTTTTATTTCTTGTGATCGTTTTCTTGCACTCGCTCACGGGTAGGTAAATATTCAAAATCATAGTAGTAAGGCAATCAAATCTCTCGAGAGAAAATGAAGCGAGCACCAAAATCAATCAAAGGAAGTTTGCACATGCTCACACATCCTCAAAGCCGGTCATGATGGTCAGAGAGCGATTTTTTTTCGAGCTTGATTTGGATTCAAAAAAATTTCTGGTGAGCGGGATCGAAAAAAAGTCAAATCAGTTCGATTTTTTATCAACAATATCAAATGGGCTTCAGAAGAAGAAGCATCAAATGATTAATTTTATTTAGTTTTGATGCTGATGCTTAGGCCACTCGGGACGATCCTTAGTTCAGAACAGGTAACTTTTTGATAGCTAAGAATTATCGACCTACATACATTTTTAATGACCACAAATTTTTACAATATGGATGTACGATTTCTGAATCTCAATTCCAGATCAAATTTTTTATATCAAAACCTGGCAGATACGAAATCGTATCAGAAATGATAACTTAAGTCGTTTAAAATGGTGTTGCGAATCGCAATTCAAACTACACAGTGAAAAGATCGTAAAAAATGTCGTTTGTAGTCAGTTTAAATCGGATATGATAGAAAGTCG
Source organism: Uranotaenia lowii (assembly GCF_029784155.1). NCBI lineage: Eukaryota > Metazoa > Arthropoda > Insecta > Diptera > Culicidae > Uranotaenia > Uranotaenia lowii. The sequence continues at coordinate 202,037,417 of NC_073691.1, read as the reverse complement.
ATCTTGTTTGATAATTTTGAAATGATTTTGGCTTCAAGTTAAAAAGCATCATCATGTCCTCTCGCAACCAGCAGTGCATCCAGATGGCTAAAAATAAGTTGGGAATTGAGTGATATTAACCAATGAGAGAACTGGAAAATATTGTCGCTGGCAACGAGAGCAAAATATTTCGCTCTCTTTTGAATTCGTGCGATCTGAAAATTAAATCAGGATCAGGATGATTTTTAATGTTCTTGTTTCATATTCGGAAAATTATTATCTGAATCATTTTTCAAACGATGATTCGAACTGTAAATAAAGAATCCTGAACTGGATACAGAAAACTAAATTTGAAAACAGAAGTACAATTTTGATTATGGTTGTACGGAAGCATAACTTCCAAAATGAGTTTGATCTTATTTCAAAATTAACGGGCCGTGCATTAAGGGCTGCAGTCCGTGGCCTAGAGGATAGCCTTCAAGTCTTCTAAGCCAGCGGGCATGAGATCGAATCCCGATCACGGCATACAACTATCATATCTTCGTAAGATGTACGCTTAGAGCTAAGAAAAAGAAATCTATTCGAGGAAACATCAAGTTTCATTAAGATTCTTTATGTGTTTGTGTTCGTTTTTTTTTATATGCAAAACTGCGATTCTACCAACAAGTGATTTTTTTTATTGAAAAACTATAGCTAGGTTTCCGAAGAGAAAATTCTGTGTTTCTGCGAAAAAATAACTGAATTTGACCCAGAAATTCTGTAATGGTTTTCTGTGTTGGAAATAATATTAATTTCATTAAAAAGTCAGGAAAAATTGGGTTTATTTAGGTTCAATTTAAATTAACAAACTTATCATGATTTTCCAAAACAAAGTTAAAACCCAAAATTGAAATATGTGCTTAATTTAAAAAAATCTGTTAAATCTGTAAATATTTCCAAAATTCCGTGTTTTGTGACACAGAATATGTGAAGAAAATTTGCTCAAAATTATGTGAAATTATAGGTTTTTCTGTGATTTTGGCAACCTTGAACTATAGCGGAATTCTGAACCTGAGATTATTTTTGAGGTTTTTGCCATAAATTTTGAGTCAGATTTTCACTCCTTTTTTGGAATCTATAAAAATCAAGTTAGAAAATTAATTTTATGGTTTTTCTAGAAAGCAGCAGTTTATTGTAGAATGATTAAATTGTAACTTTCTTTACTCAATTCAAAAATACACTTTTTCTTGGATAGAAATTAGATCTCAATTACCGAATTAAACGAACACAAACACATACAGGATCTCAATGAAACTTGATGTTTCCTCGAAGAGATTCCCTTTTCTTACTTCTAAGCGTACATCTTCCGAGGATATGATGGCTAGCATCTTACAAATGCTAAAACCACCAACCCACAGAAAGTGTACTATAATGTGCCGTGACCGGGATTCGATCTCATGACCGCTGGCTTAGAAGACTTGAAGGCTATCTTCTATGCCACGGGCTGGCGGCCTACCTTTAAAATGTCCAAATCTGTCCTGATTTTTTTTTAGAAATATCTAAACTGTGACTAAATTTAATGTGAAATGGTGAGAAAATCAAACAAATGTTTAATAAAATAGTTTAACCAGTTTTACCGATGATAATCTTTGGTTCAAATGATATCTAAATAGAGTTTCGATATTGACTTAAGGCCAGCCAAAGTTCATCTTGCTTTAGTTGCATAACCGGAGGCGTCTTCAGCACATGTATTTCGCCTTTAGTTATGCAATCTTAGCAGAGCTGCATGTTATTTTCATCAATTTAATTGTGTCCTAAAAAATCCTGTTTTTTCATCACGGTGTCATGATTTTTGTTAAAACCATCTGCCATCCCTGTTATCGTGCCCTTGTGATTTTGCTACAGTGTTGCCAGTAATTTTTACGAATAATTCTATAATTAATTTATTGTAATTTATCAAATTTTCTACTAAATTCAACATTTTAACTCCAATATTTAATTAAAAATCATTTTGATCAAAAATTTTGAAGTTATTATTTATTTCTGAAGGAGTACTAATAAACTTCAGTTCAAAAATGTTAATTTGATGTTCTAAGTTCTTCTTGCTCGTGCATTTTGTGCCCAAAAATTCAAAAAAAACTATTTCAAAGCTCCCGGTTTGATTTTCCCCTCAATAAAGCATCGGCTAGGGGATAATCTCTTCTATAATTTGACAAATTTTTAGAGCTGCCTATATTTTTTTCTTGAAATTGTTTAGAAAACAGGCACCGTGCAATGAGAATCAAAACTCACATTTAATTTCACAATTTCAATTCGGTGATCTTTGGTTAAGATACATAAATCAGATTTCATACGATTTTAACATCCCCCAAAAACTTAAAAAAAAAACAGCACAGCTTTGGAAATCAGAATTCAGAATAGAGAATTGAATTGTATGCTTTCGAGACGTAATTCAAATTTTTAATGAACAGAAGAACAACTGAATTGAAGGTATTCTGTTTGCAAAGACGAATTACATGTTGGCAAAAATCATCTTTAAACAAACAAAAACATAAATAATGTTTTTGTTTGGTTTTCGTTTTTTTAAATTTGTAGTGTTTTTTTAAACAGTTAATTTTCTTAATATTCACCGAATCTGATTTGAAATCAATAAAAACTACTCTTGCTGAGATTAGATTGATTGATACTTAAATTTACAAAAAAAAACCGTTGCTTAAAAAGGATTTATTCGACGTGATTGCGAAACGCCAATGTTCGATTCGAGTTTCCTCAGAAACCACGCGGATTTCAAATAGATGATTTAAGATCCAAGATTGAAAATCAAGCAGCCGATGACCGTTTTCAAACTCTGATCACGGTTTGATCATGATTTTTTTTTTAAATAAAATCAGGATCTAGGATTCTAATCAGCTCAACAAACATGGATATGGTTGCCAGATTGCCCGGTTTAAGCCGGATTTGCCCGGATATTTAACACAAAATTTGACAAATGCCCGGCTCGGTCCAGTTGCCCGGAATTTATCGAAAAAAGCTCGATTTTTTTCCCGGATTTATTCACTTTATTTGCCAAAACAATCAAAAAACCAAATTTTTTTTATTTTTGAGTCCAAAACGAAACTTTTTGAGTTATCAAAATAATCATGAGAAGTTTTTTGAAAGTCTAAAATACAATTAAAAAACTGCTGATAAAAAAGAATTTTTTTTTATTTGTGTTGAGTAGGATTTTGACTAAATTTGCCCGGATATTGGATCGCCATTTTTTGTCGAAATTTTAAAATGAAATGCCCGGATTATGCCAGGTTTTTTGATAAAATAGCCCGGATTTGTTCGGCTCGGGTATGTTCCGAAAAAATTCTGGCAACCTTATAAATATGAAGGAAAAAATACTTTTAAATAAACAAGGTAGGCTATTTCGCTCTCTTTTAACGTATTGGAAAAGTTCGTGTATGTTTCCTGTTTTTAAGAATGGCGAATGTTGTAATGTAAAACATTACAGAGGCATAACCAGTTGTTTGCTGGTTCCAAACTTTTTGAAATTGTCGTCAGCCAAGCTCTTCTACGCGCGTCATCGCAAAATCTAGCCAGTGAGCAGCACGGGTTCATTCCAGGGAGATCAGTTTGTACTAATCTGCTTGAATAGACATCATTCTGCATGAACCAGATAGAAAAGAGAAAACAAATTGATGCTGTGTATATCGATATAAAAGCGGCATTCGACACTATCGACCATGGGATTTTGTTGGCTAAGCTTGCTAAGCTTGGTATTCATAACAACATGGTTGTTTGGCTTAAATCCTTCCTAACTAACCGCTGTAGAAGAATCAAGCTCGGCGATAGCGTATCCTTTCCATTTACGAATCGGTCAGGCGTCCCACAAGGAAGCAACTTGGGGCCCCTATTATTCACTCTGTTCTTTAACGATCTGATTATCCGCTTAGAAGACGGAACCAAAATTGGATATGCCGATGATCTTAAAATATTTGTTCCTGTTAAAGATATCGAAGATTGCGTTCGCTTGCAATCACTCTTGAATCACTTTGGCGAATGGTGCACATTGAACAAGTTATCACCACACCACACCACACCTCTATGAATATAAAAACGGCAACCAGCTTTTAAACAGGATATTAGAAGTCGATGATTTTGGAGTCATCCTTGATGCACAGCTCACGTTTGACAGTCAACGTTTTCAGTCATCAATAAAGCGAATCGTCAACTCGGCTTCATCTCCAAAGTGGCGAGTGAATTTACAGATCCGTTATGCCTAAAATCCCTGCTCGCCCTTACCAGCTAAGTTGGATTTTGAGGATTGAGCGCGTGCAAAAGCGATTTGTCAGAGTTGCCTTAAGACACCTTACCTGGCGCCACCCCGAAGATCTCCCCGCTTATCCTGAGCGATGTCAGTTTTTGGGTCTAGAAACTCTTGGATGTCGCCGAAAGACTCAACATTTATCTCAAAAAAATTCCCTACGATCTAGCTCAAACTCATCGAACTTCGTATGGCTTCAATGAGCCACTGAGCGCGATGGTGCGTATGTTCCAGGATGCTGAACACCTACACCAGTTTGGAGTATCTACAAGTCGCTTTAATCGTCGAATAATTCAGTCCAGATTATTTAATATTGTTTGACCGTGTTATTACTATTCATTTAAACATTTATGTTCGATGAATTAATAATAAAATAAATAAATAAATAAATAGATTGGTAAGAGGCTCCGAAAAATAGTTATGGAAAAACCTGGAAAATGTATGAAACCAGAAAATCATATTTTTCTAAAAATTTACAAGCATAAAATTTATGAGAAAAATATACACTGATGCATTTTAACACAACCAACAATATTTAGCTTTTCAACACAGCTGAAGGTAATATGCAATTGGCTTTTTGTCAATTTGAAATCAAAATTTGGTGTTATTTTTGTCTTGCTGACATTATTTTTTCTTAGACGATTTGAATAAAAATTCAAACAAATTGATTTTTGATCACAGAAGTTTGAACTATGTTAGATCATTAATCAAATTTTCGACAAAGACAGAAGAAAATATAACATTGCTTGCTTTCAACAAAGAGCGACGGCGATGAAATTTTTTTTGAATGCTCATTATTTTTGGCCCAGATCCGAAAATCTTAAGCAAAAAGTAGTTTCCGACGAGCCTGCAGAACCAATATTTAATCTGAAGCCCTATTTGTTCAAAAGAATTGAATGGCTTTTGACGGAGAAACTAATAATTTCTATTGCCATTCTATATAAAACTGCCAAATTTTCATAACTATTTATGTTTAGTTTTGATTTTTTCTGTGAGCGAGTTGTTATATGGTGAGCATGCTATTACACATGATTCAAATTTGAGTGATTTTTTCTTAATTGATTTGATTTTTTGCAGGCTTGTCTGAAACCGTTAAGCAATATTTGTAACGTTCAAAGGCGAGGGACAGTGATAAACACATGGTTGGAAAAAAAATTTCGCTTCAGAGAAATAAGATTTGAAAAAACCTCAATCGTTTGAAGGTCTAGTGTATGGCGACCGTGAAAAAAACCCATGTCACCCAAAAGTAACCAGCTGTTGTCAGCGATTTGTTCTCCTTATGATAATAAAACTTTTCAGAACTAAGGATTCACAAATCTGCCGAATCGATTGTCATTCCAAATTTCGTGCCGCTCCATAATTGTATCCATTGTTAGCCTTTTTTTTACGCATGAAAAACTCCTACTCAATCAAAATACGCCAATCCAAAAAGGCTCCTAAACAAGATTGTGTTTCTAAATTTGGCATCGATTACCTTAAACCGCGGCGCGCGGCCACGCAGCGTATAAACAAGCTTAATCTGATCAATTAAGATAAGATGCAGATAGAGACAGAAAGGAACCTAGCCCCTTTTTTTCGTAAGGGGGAACACGTTTTGATGCACATCTGAAGGCTTTCACCTGACCCGGGGTCCTAGTGCCTACCTACCAAATATTGCGTGTAGATTTCAATCTTATCGAATCCGGCAGACCGCTATAATTATCTAATTTTTGCTTTTTTTTATTTTGGAGTTTTGACAAGTTGTTGACAGCTGCCCGATTGTTGAAAGGCTGCATTTGATCCGTGGAAGTGTGGTTTTCGATTCCCGATTTGGGTGGTTTTGGAAAAAAAAACATTGTAGAAACTTAGGTTTTTTTTAGTTTTAATTTTTTATTTTGATTTTACAATTCTCATTTTTATTAGTTGAAAAAAAAATTCAAAAAAGTTTTTTTTTTGTGACAAATTACCCTCCACTTCTTAAGGCCAATGATCATTTCTCTTATGAACTTATCTCCCCGGCTCGATCTGCATTAGCCGTGCTTGTTCGCACATTAGTACGATTGGCAGTTATGTTCTGGTTTTTTTTGCTAACTTCTCTTGTGCCCGACTTGTCCAAAAACGCGTGTGGGCGTTCAAATGGCACGGCGAACTTGTTGTTACCCGTCGTCGATTGATCTAAATTGTCCGAAAGCTGGTCCAGCAATTTTTTTCGTTATTCCTTTTATGAGCTCTTCAAGCAGCATATTATTTCGTTTTCTTTTTTCGCCCTCCCGATGCAAAATACTTGATTAGTTACCTGCCCAAAAACAGGTATGGTAAGGTCTTCAAATAAAAGAAGAAAAAAAATTCCGCTAATTTATATGCCAAAACTCGACATTTCGGGTCCGTTTTATCCGATCCTTCCATCTATCGGATTGTTTTTTTTTTTTTTCATTTTAAAGCAATGACGTATGACCACCGGCTTCAAAATTTTGGATTAATCAGAGGTGGAAACGGACGATGGAGAAGGACATTTTTTGGCAGCTCATTAGCACACAATGACAGTGCAAATTTGCATGTTTTCTGATTGTTGTCGTTGGATTCTTGATGCTGTTATTTGTACCGGTAATGCTCGAATGAAGATCGGATCTTTCGACCAAGAAGGAAACAAATCACGTGTGACCTGTTTTATTGCGAGTGTACCCACTCACTGAGTTTTCGTCAGCATTTTCTAGCTTGTTTTCGCTGACCAGAACAGGCAGGTGCAAAACTGTCTGAGCGTCATATTTTGGCAGCTATCTTAGCGATGATCGTGCCACGAATTCTCGGTTAAATAAACAATACCTGGCGTACCATTTTGCACGTTTTGTTTGTTTTCATTTCAAATAAACGGAAACGAAAACGGCCCACTTTTTCGTTTGATTAAGAAGTTATAGAATAAATATAGAAGAAACGATCAAAAATAATGTGATAAAATTTTCATTGGGTTCATTTGAATTTCACATCGATCAGAGGATCAAAGCTTCTTTCTGTTTCTAACGATGACACACTTCTCAGTTTTTTATTTACCTAGACAACAAAGACGCGAAAAAACGCCTCAAAGAAACCTTAAGCCGATAATGTCATCATAATCTGTCCCAAAAATAGCCAAACCCAAGAAGGTGACAATTGAGTCATCAAGTCATGTCCGCCGAAGCTCGACACGGGAGGAAAGAACTGGCGGCAATTTGGCGGCATCACGAAGAACAAGGTAGCAGATCAACGTGACTGTCATCTCAATTAGGGTAGCCTAGGAGGTAGTTGGGACCCCTAGTAAAGTGAAACGACGGCCAGATGCCGCGTCGCCAAACAGTTGAGGGACACCCTAGATTTGGCGTGCATTTTTTTTCTCTTTCTCATTTCAGTCAGTTTTTTTTTACTCACACCTTTCAAAGTGATGAATATTTGAATAGGCAAGACACCACAGCACGATCGCGATCGAGTTGTTTGTCGTCTTAAAAGTGTATCAAATTCAAATCGGTGACAACTTATTTGGTCAGTCGATCGTTCGGTTTTTAATTTATTATCTACTATCCGAGGAACTGAAATTAAGTTCTCTGACACACAAAAATGATACCAAAATAACACAAAAACGAAACCAAAATGGCACAAAAATGACATAAAAATGATAAAAATTTAACAAAAATGACACAAAAGTAACACTAGAATTACAGAATAATGATACAAAATGGACACGAACATGACAAACTCTCAGAAAAAAGACAATATAATGACAAAAAAGGGCAAAAAATTGACAAAAAAAATGACACAAAAATAATCCAAAAAAAAAACAACACAAAATGACACAAAATTTACACAAAAAAGGCACAAAAATGACACTATAGTTACAAAATAACTACAAAATAAAGACAGAAAAACGAAACGAAAATGGCACAAAAACTAAACCAAAATGCCACCAAAATGACACAAAAATGATAAAAAATTAAACAAAAATTACTCTAGAATTAAAGAACAATGATACAAAATTGACACCAATATGACAAACTCTCAGAAAAATGACAAAAAAAGGAAAATAATAGACCAAAAAAAACATTGTGTGACACAAAAAATGATACAAAAAAAAAACACAAAAATGACGCAAAATTGACACACAAAAGACACTATAATTACAAAATAATGACACAAAAATGACACAAACTCAAAAAGACAAAATGGTAAAAAATGGCATGAAATTGACACAAAAATTAAGCCATTTCTGAATCATGTTTGGATAATTTTTTTGTCATTTTTGATTTATTTTCGTGTCATTTTTAAGTCATTTATGTGTTGTTTTTGAATCAATTTTGTGACATATTTGTGTCATTGTTTTTGTTATTTTGAGTCATTTTTGAGCTATTTTGAGTCATTTTTGCATTATTTTTGTGTTGTTTTTGGTTCATTTTGTGCCATTCCTGAAACATTTTTGTAACATTTTGTGTCATTTTTGTTTCGGTGAAACATATTTTTTTGTATTTCTGTTTGATTTTTGTTCTAATTTTTTTCATCTTTTTTGTGTCAATTTTTATATCATTTTTATGTGATTTCTGTGTCATTCTTGTAACATTTTTTAATTATTTTTATCATTTTTGTGTAATTTTTGTGTCATTGTGTGTAATTTTTTTGTCATTTTTGTGTCACTATTTTCAGTTTTCTTATATATAATATTTTTTTGTAATTTGTTTAAATTTTGTGTAATTTTTTTTGTCAGTCATGGATCATTTTTGTGTAATTTTCTAATCATTTTTGTGTAATTTCTGTGAATTTTTTGTGCCTTTTTGTGTAGTTTTTGAATACTTTTGTCATTTTGTTTTGTAACATAAGTTCAATGTTTGTGTCCTTTTCTTTGAAATTTTTGTGAAATGTGTTCTGTATGGCATTTTGAGTAATTTTGTCATTTTTGTTTCGTTTTTGACCTTCATGTCATTTCTGTGCCATTTTTGTGGTGGATTTGAATAATTTTTTGTGTAAATTTTGTGCCATTTTTGTGTCATTTATGTATTGTTTCTGTGTATTTTTTTTTGTCATTTTTATGTTATTTCAATGTCATTTTTGAGTCACTTCTGTGCAATTTTTTGGCAATTTTTGTAATTTTTGTCATTGTTGTGTCATTTTTTTTGTATATTTTGTAACTTTTGTTATTTTTTTTTAATTTTCGTGATAATTACGTGTAATTTTTGTAATTTTTGTCATTTTTGTCATTTTTGTAATTTTTGTAATTTTTGTAATTTTTGTAATTTTTGTAATTTTTGTAATTTTTGTAATTTTTGTAATTTTTGTAATTTTTGTAATTTTTGTAATTTTTGTAATTTTTGTAATTTTTGTAATTTTTGTAATTTTTGTAATTTTTGTAATTTTTGTAAATTTTGTAAATTTTGTAATTTTTGTAATTTTGTAATTTTTGTAATTTTTGTAATTTTTGTAATTTTTGTAATTTTTGTAATTTTTGTAATTTTTGTAATTTTTGTAATTTTTGTAATTTTTGTAATTTTTGTAATTTTTGTAATTTTTGTAATTTTTGTAATTTTTGTAATTTTTGTAATTTTTGTAATTTTTGTAATTTTTGTAATTTTTGTAATTTTTGTAATTTTTGTAATTTTTGTAATTTTTGTAATTTTTGTAATTTTGGTAAATTTTGTAATTTTTGTAACTTTTGTAATTTTTGAATTTTTTGTAATTTTTGTAATTTGTATAATTTTTGTCATTTTTGTCATTTTGGGCCTGAATTAATTAAAACATGTTGGGAAATTGAGGGTAAAGCAGCCATAACTCCTGTTTCCAATGCGTGTGGTGGCTTAAACGGGCTTCGTTGGATTCATCGAAAAAAATCACTTAAGATACGTACCATTTTGTTCAAAATTTTCAAGTCCGAACATGCTTTTTTCTGAATTAAAAGAAACATGTAGAAGAATTGAGGGTAAAACCAGCCATAACTCCATTCTCCGAAACGTGCGGTGGCTCAAACAGCCTCCATTTGATTTCTCAGAAAAAATTGCACATGATAGGTTTATCTTTGTTCAAAGTTTTTAAGTTTAAATAAGTTTTTTTCTGGATTGTTTACGAAATATAGCACTGAATTTCTTCGCGGTTTATACACTTTTTCCTCATTGTGCGACAGGTCAGAAGATTTCCTCTGCTGATTGGAATCCGAATTGCGTGCAACAGTTCCGAAAACCGCAAGTCTCATCTCAACAAGATTGTGTGCGTTTTTTTCTGGCCGCTTATAATAATGGTGTTTATTTTATTTTCACACATCAGTTTCTTCCGTTTTTCAAAAGAACTTCTTATGATTATGGAAGAAATTCATAAAACTTTTGTGAATTTACCTTTTTTGCTCTATTCTATTTGGCGATCGTGAAAAAAAGTACAATCATGGAATAGTAATAAAGAATAACAGAGAATTTGAGCTGTTACTAGGCAACTATTTTCCAATTGATCTCAAAGCGTCAAATATTATCCAAAATGAGCTCAAGTAATTGCTTTATTCACACATCTATTGATAACAAAAAAATCACAACTTACTTATTGATAGCTTCTCAGACCGCGCGACCACCTTTTCTTGATCGGAACTGCATGATTGAGCTGTAATTTAATCATCGGTCGATCTATCGCAGGAAACGATCGATGATCCCTTTCGCGCGAAACAGACCCTTCAAACGGTATCTCTGACGAAACCGATCGCGACGACGATTGCAACATGTTACAACCAACAAACGAGAGAGACAGGGTCATTTATGTCAGTTTCAATTTTGCGCGCTTGTTTGTTTGCTTGCTTGCTTGCAATATCGCACGGTAATGGACCCGTAATTATCGATAATTATTAGTTGCCGCTGTTGTTTGTTACTGTCGACTATCGATATTGATGTGTGTGGCCCTTGATAAGTGAAGTTTTTTCTCAGCAACAACCGGAATGTGTGTCTGTATTCGTTGCGCGGAATAAACTTCCATGAATGATAAAATTTTTAACCTGCTTTTTTCCCGCTTCCTCTGTGGCCGTTTTTGTTCAGTGTCTTTTATGCCGACCGACAAAGGTCAGATACAGCCAACTTCATAGCCATGTTCCGAGGGGTTGTTCGAAGGAAATTATGCCCAGCATTACACAACTTCTATCGTTATAATAAAATGTTACAAGTTGATAATAGCGCTTGATTGCTATAATTTGATTGGAGCTTAAGGGCGTTTGCGAGAAACAAACTTGGCAAATTGAAATCTTTCAACTATGTTGGTATAAGGTTTTCGATAAAACTTATAATAATTCCACATCACTTACAAAGGTTGTCAAATGTCAAAGTACTTCTTAAATAGCCTCAAACTTCCAAGTAAGCGGTGTCACTTTGGCCATCCAATTTATTCAACGACACACGAAGTCGAGAGCAATAATTTAATTAGCACAAAAACTAGTTATCGTAACGCCGGATTATCTCCTTGACGGCTGAAGCTGATCGCAGTATGACTCAGGTGTTGTCAGTAAACAGACAGGCTTCGGAACCGAGTGTACACTTTGACATCTAAATATGAGAGCTGGCTTAGCTCAACTCGTTCTGGAATACTTTCGAAAGGATCTCTACACGATCAAAGGAAACTAATCAACCTGAATAAAAATAACATTTTTTATGGAAATCCAGTTTTAACGCGCCTTCAAATTTTTTCCAATCCTTATTAAAGGTTGATTGTCATACTCTCGCTAAACCAACAGCTCCCAGCAGTAGTAACTCAGGGTATCGAGTAGTGTCACTAATAAAGCGCCATCTAGTTGATGGTGTCCATTTGATGGATTTTGAACACACTTTCAGCTCGATCTAGCTAACCGGATTTTACTGCTGCCCGGAGATTGTTGTCCAATTAGCATACCTATTGCTGCAAAGCAACTCATTTACCATTTACCGATGATTGAGCTTAATCGGTTCGTTTGAATGAAACTGAATTGTGGGATGAGTTTGCTTGAACTGCTTGAGCGAGCTGAGCAACTTGTGGCCAGCTTATTTTAATGTTTAAACAGGGCTAATTCTAAGTAATATTTTACCAACATAAACACTCTAAAAAAAAACTCAATTGAGAGAAGAAAAAAAAATGACAAAAAAATAACAAAAATGATAAAAATGAAACAAAATTATAAAAATGAAAAAATAATGACAAAAAAGAAAAAATGACAAAAATGACAAAAATGACAAAAATGACAAAAATGAGAAAAATGACAAAAATGACAAAAATGACAAAAATGACAACAATGACAAAAATGACAAAAATGACAAAAATGACAAAAATGACAAAAATGACAAAAATGACAAAAATGACAAAAATGACAAAAATGACAAAAATGACAAAAATGACAAAAATGACAAAAATGGCAAAAATGACAAAAATTACAAAAATTACAAAAATGACAAAAATTACAAAAATGACAAAAATGACAGAAATGAAAAAAATGACAAATGTCACCAAGGTTGCCGAAAAAAATTCTCAGTTCTTGAGAAAACAAAGTTCTGATTTTCTGTGATTGTACCCAAAAATACCTTTCATTTCATTGAAAATTCATAATAAATTGGGTCGTTATTTAATTTTGGGTAAAATAAATTGAAATTACCAATCTTATCATACTTTTTAAATTCAAAGTAAAAAATCAAAATATTATATTGGCAAAAAAGTTATAGTTTTGCAATCCATTCAATCCATTCAAAAATTCTGTGAAAATTTCAAAATTCACACAGATTCTGTGACGAAAATTTGCTTAAAATTCTGTTATATTACAGATTTTTCAGCAATTTCGGCAACCTTGGTTGCCACATCGGTTTTTTCTTAAATTTGTATCAGCTTACTAAAAAAACTATATTTCTGTATTTTGTAGATTTTTCTGCTATTTCGGCAACCTTGGTTGCCACATCGGTTTTTTTAAAACTTGTATCAGCTCACTAAAAAATCTGTTTATTTCTGTATTTCTGTATACTGCCGTTCTAAGCAAGAATGTCCCATGTGACTTTTGGGTCATTTTCACTTTTTTGCTGGAAACGGTCTCTTTTAGTGTTAACTTTCGAATAAAAACACAAACAAGTATACTTTGTTCTGAACTTATACGAAAATTTCATCAAGGTGGTTGTCTCTATGTTGATAGTTCTACGCAAGAATGTCACACTAGAGAAAATTCTATGAAAAATGCAAATTTTATCAAAAAATTGTCTTTCCATTTTAAGGCGGTTCAAACAGACCAGATTTAAAGTTTCAAACACAATGAATTCAAAAGAAAGAAAATCTTAAATTAAACGTTGTATATCTCGGCAACCCTAAACTAAAACAAATCTTAACAAGTTTGGTATTTTACCAAATAGTATTGACATTTTGTAGAAAATTCAACTATTCTATTAGGAATTTTAAAAATTGAAAAAATGTGATTTAAAATTCTTAATTCGAATTAAATTATAATTAAAAAAAACTAAATATTATCTAATATCAAAATTATGATTTCGAAATTTGAACCTGGAATCTGGACCATCTGGAATTTTAATTTTAGGTTTTTATAATGAATATAATTAAAAATAGACAACCGAGAATACAAAACCATTTTCAATTTTGAATTCGGATAATGCATTTAAATTTCTTAACTGATTCTTGATTCTTAACTCATTCATTACAAAGTACAAAAAATCTCGTTATTCGATATGTTACGTTATGAGTGCTGCACTAAGAAAAACAAATCAAAAACTATAAGTTTGATAATTTAAGATGACACATTGAGTAATTAAAGAATATTTGTAAAATTTAGTTCAATAATTTCCAAGGTCGAATTTGATTCCACCGATCAGATTTCCTTGATGGTTATTTATTTATTTATATATATATATTCCTTGATGGATTAATTTCGAATCAGAGCCTGAGCTACCCTGAACTATGAAGAAAAAATATTTTTTTATCTAAATTATTAACTTTGTGTTTTGTTTAATTTGAATTTGAACTCATTAAAAAAAATTTAAACTTTGATTTTTGTTACTCGTAGTAAGACAATCTGAAATCTACTGAATTTTACTTTTAGATAACTTTGTATGTCTTATAGAAAATATATTTTTATATTGATGATATTTTTTCGGGGAGTTTTTTTTGGCTTTGTAGTCTTGTTTTTAGCAAAAACGAGGTATTGATTCACGTTTCCAACGTTTCGATCCTTATTGGATCTTCTTCAGGGACGAAAAGATGCCGTTTTCTTGTGAGTGTCGACTCGGCTGGTCACAAAAACAAGACTGCAAGCCGAAAAAACTCCCCAAAAAAACATATTTCCAGTCGAATTTTTCTACCACAAAAATATATTGATGATCTGATGACGAAAATTTTATTTGTTTTGAAAATAAATCGTTCAGATCCAAAATTTGAATTAATGATCTGATTCTCAATCTGGTCCTATCTGAAAATTTTCAATCAATGACAAACTAAAAGAATAACGCGGCCCTAGATGAAAAGCTCAAAGAAAAGAAATTTCATTTTCATTGGGTTATCGAAGTTTATGCGCTTTGATACTTTCTCGAAGGATGGTTATCATTTCTCGTGAAGAATGGTGGTACTTTTTCAAATTACTGTTGAGTCGCGTTTTTCAAGACTTTTTCTATTTTTTTTTTTGAAAAATCTGTATAAATCTGTATTAAGGTATGAAAATCTTTATTAAAATTTGTATCTGTAATTTATCTGTATCGCCGTTGAAAAATCTGTATAATACAGAAAAATCTGTGTGTATGACACCGCTTCTCTTCACGGTCGCCGTTATAGAATAAAGTTAAACGTTAAAGATCAGTTAAAAATGTAAATGAACAAAATGATTTTGATCGGGGGTCGCGTTAAATACCTGGAATTTTTTGAATCACTCCAAATTTTAAACTTGAATTTTTTTTTGAAAAAAATCCATTTTTTTCGATTTTTCTGGTCGAGGGCAAGGTTGCCGAAAAAAATTCTGTGTTTTGACGAAAAAAAATTCTGAATTTCTGGGATTTTACCCAAAAATTCTGTGACGGATTTCTGTGATGCTTATACTATTAATTTCATTCAAAATTCTTGTCAAATTGTTTCTTTTTTATCAATTTTATCATATTTTTTTTCCTTTAAAAGATAAATACCGAAAATTTCTATTCACTTAAAAAATTGAATTTTGAAAAATACGTCCAAAGTTCTAAAATTCATTGAATCTGTGAATATTTCTAGAATTCTATGTTCTGTTACACAGAATCTGTGACGAAAATTGGCACAAAATTCTGTGAAATTATAGATTTTTCTGTGGCAACCTTGGTCAGGCGTCGCGCAAAAATCTTAAAATTTTTGAATCCCTCAGAATTATAAACTTGAAATTTTTCATTTTTTTCTGGTTCGTAAAAATCTTGAATTTTTTGAATCACTGAAAATTTTAAACTTGAAATTTTTTCGGGAAATTTTTATTTTCGATTTTTTTTTTGGTCAGGGGTCGCGTAAAAAACCTTAAATTTGTTCAATCACTCAAAATTTTAAACTTTCAAATTTATCGGAAATTTTTGTTTCGATATTTTCTGGTCGGGGGTTGCGTAAAAAACCTTGAATTTTTTTTAATAACGATCGACATATTAAATAGAGTAAGTTTTTTTCACGGTCGCCATACAGAATAGAGTGAAAAATGTGAAATGCAAAAAAAAACTCAGATCTTTCCACGGGCGCCATATAGAATAGAGTTAAAAATATAAAATGCATAAAAACCTCGATTTTTTCAAGGTCGCCATTTTGAGTAGAATAAAAAAAGGAAATAAAGTGGAAGTTTCGATTGAATGATAAAATTGAATTGAAAATAATGATAAAAAGTTAAAAAAAACAATAAAAGACCAAATGGCAAGACAAAAAATAAAAAAAAACTAAATGGCAATGTTTTATAGATTTTTTTTATTTTTTTGTTATTTACAAAGGCATTTTTCTTATAAGTTTTTATGTGCCGGGCGTATTTTTCCTAACTTTGGGTTATTAAGAAGAGGCTGATTTTGTCATGTTAACGGTTAAAATATCCCTTTATTTCAAATGTCTTCTTGTGAATACGACTCTAAAGATTTACATTCGGATTTTGAAACATTTTCCTAAATAGAATACAACACTACTACTCACTTTAAACCTCGGATTCCACCCCTTTACATGGATGGTTATTTATTTCGAAATCGTACCTGTAAATAAAAAAAAAAGAATTATTAGGTGTATGTTGAAATGTGAATCTTAAAGTTGTTTCTCGAAACCATTGATATTTTCACAGAATTTTAACTTTCTATGGGAAATGATGAACAGGAACATAACTTTCGTCATGGTCGAAACCCCACTAACTTTAAACCCGTTGTCGTCATCGATAATTTTAAGGTGTGCCTAAGCGCTCGAGAGGAAAAGGAAAAGAAAACTAATATCGTCAGGGTCGTTTTTTTGCTAAATATCATGATCCGGTCAGGCCTTTCGGCCTTTGAAGGATAAATTATGTGGTTTGGATTTCTGGGACAAAAATCGGCACGCCTTCCCCTTGCTCGTTAAATTTTTGCGGACAGGTTTTCGGTTTTGGTTAAATATTGGTAATTTAGCCCGGTTTGGAAAAAAAGCAAACCCGCTGCCATCATTATGCATTCGAGAATCGTCTTTTGGCGCGGTTTTTTTCTTCTCTCCTGGAGAAGGTGACATCTTATTGCGATTTGAAGTCGGGGTTCGGTGACTTAGGGAGGTGAGGTTTGTTTTACGATTCATATACTTTACCTAACTGATCTTTGGATCCATTTGGTTTGGTTTGGTTGATAAGGACGTTTTTGTGACATTGACGTTATTGTCAATCGTCAGATTTAATTTTATTAAGTAATCTTTAGGTAAAAAATTATAATAAATAAATTTTCACGTTTTGTTCTTCAAATTTTTTAAATAAACTTGACTTCCAAAAGCTCCCATTGCGAAAACGTACGTTCTGCTCCCAGTACAAGTACTCACGGTTTTTTTTACAATCTGTTTATAATGAAGATGAGATCATCCGTGCCCTAATCGCACATCAGCATAATAAATTTGTACGCCCGTTTCGATGAACGGCCACATTACGGCCATAACATCTCTAATTACGATCATAAAGCGATTTTTCTTCCATTCGACTTCGGCTGGGCGGCGAATCTCAAGAAGCGTTTCTTTCGAAAGGAAACTGAAAAAAAAGTGCCAACCTCAGCCACTTGATCCAACATACTAACATTTCAGGAACCTGTTTCTCGAGCTTCTTACGAATTGCAACCGTTGATTATTGGGATGCAGAAAGAAAAAAAAACAAGCAATTGAGAGATCTTCTTTCAGTTCCCCCGTAAGACAACCGGGCGTGAAATTCGAAAAACAAAACTCCAAATCCGGCTTAAAATAACAAACATTAACAGGCATTACTCATCATGAGCCGGGTCTACAACAGACAGTACCCTAGGATTATAAACTCGAAGATGATGATGTCTTTCTCACTTTCTTCCGAAACCCGTTCGTGTCCCGTAAGCTTAAATTTAAGGAGTCCCTGTAGGGTCTCGGCCTCAGAACATCATACACTTTGTTATGCTTTCGTGGTCGTACACACGTGTAATTTGAGACCCTTGAGGAAGTCCCGGGAAATCCGCTTGGCGGCTTGGCTCAGCTCGTATTGGCGTTAATAGCCCTGCGCACCACGGTCAAGTGAGTGAGTACCCGTTTCGTTTTATTAGCTTGGTTTTGGTTTTTTTTGGTTGTTGTCGTCATTACACAGAAAAATGTAATTTGAGTCCCAGACGGCACTTTTGTTATACTTTAAATCACCGGGACCGACCGGGAGGAAAAAAGCTGAATTGAATTAATCTTAACTTGGGAACAAGAAAGCTGACCGTTATACTTCCTCAGAGCGATTTATTGTGCTTGCGTTTACTCTGTAAAATTGCTGACATCGACTCCAGTCCAGTCGGAGGAAAAGATAATAAACAGCAGGAACTAATCTCATTACATTGTGTGTGATAAGTGTATTATATTTTATGAAAATAATACAATAATAACGGAAAAGATTGCATCTTACCAAATAAGTCTTTGAAGTTTTCGACTAGAAAACTCTTCCTCTAATCCAGACCAGTTGACTTCGAGAATCCTTCTGAACTACCCCAAACAGGATTCGGTATTCTGGAACAAAGCACAAACCTCTCCGGGAACTACCGTCACTTAATCTAACATTTTTCACTGTTTAATCCTCAAATTTCAAGTTTAACTAACTTCAATTTAATCAATAAATTTTGATAGACGAAAACAAAAACGCGTGCGTTGCCAAAAAGTCATGGCTTACTTCTTTCTGTTATTCCCACATTTCTTAAGCATCTATGGCAATGTTGAAAAAAAAAAGTAAAGTTATCGGGCAGATTTCAGATTTCGGATTTCAGATTCAAACTTCAGATTCAGATTTCAGATTCAGATTTCAGATTTCAGATTTCAGATTCAGATTAAGATTTCAGATTTCAGATTCAGATTTCAGATTCAGATTTCAGATTCAGATTTCAGATTCAGATTTCAGATTTCAGATTCAGATTTCAGATTCAGATTTCAGATTCAGATTTCAGATTTCAGATTTCGGATTTCAGATTCAAACTTCAGATTCAGATTTCAGATTCAGATTTCAGATTCAGATTTCAGATTCAGATTTCAGATTCAGATTTCAGATTCAGATTTCAGATTCAGATTTCAGATTCAGATTTCAGATTCAGATTTCAGATTTCAGATTAAAATCCATATTTTTTAACGAACGAAATCTTCAAAATAAATCCAAATTTTATTTTATTTTTGTGGCTTTAAACCTCCAACATCACCTGCCCCCGATTTTACGGCGATAACTGCAGTCATGTGTTAGCCAAGGATTTTTTTTATCACCTGGCGATTTGCGCCGGGGGTCTTCTGATTTTTCCCAAAATTCCAAATTTGACTCATTTTTGCGACTTAAAAAACACATGATATTTTGCAGATTTAAAAGAATGTTAATTTTACGAAACATTAGAGATTATTTTTTTTTTATGAAAAAAACTAGACCGTTTTACATATTTTTCAACTAAAATCACTTCGAAACGCATCCAAATGTTATCACCTTTTCAAATAAATTTTTTTTAAAAATCTTAGTGGTAAACCTCTACCTGGAAAACACGAAAATAAGATTGAAAAATTGTCTGAAAGTATCGTCCATATCATCAACTATTCTACGGAAAATACCATTTTGTATGCAACGTTCACCTGAAAACACCAAAACGGATCACTCACTCATTTAAGAGTTATGAAAGACCCATCAAACATTCTTGTAGCTACTATATTCTTATACTGTTTTGATATACGTTTCATAAAAATTATAGAATGATTGTATGAATGTTGAAAAAAACAACATTTACCTACCAAAGTGGAGGCAATATGCACATACATAAATTTAATTTCTTTCTAAATCAACTTAAACTACACCAATTGGGTGATATCCGACACTTCATTTGTACCTATCGGAAGAATGCAAGAGAGCGGTAGATTTTACTCTCATAGCCTTCAAATCGTTGTCAGCGACAGTATTTTCCAGTTTTCTCATTGGCCAGTATAACTCCATTTCTATCTGATTTTTATCGATCTTGATGCACTGCTGGTTGCAGAAAGAACATGACGTTGATTTTCTCACTTGAGGCCCATGTGAAAGCAAAACCATTTCGAAATTTACAAACATGGCGGACTTTTTATCAAATCTGACTTAAACCGACTTCAGACGACATTTTATACGATTTTTTCACTATGCAGTTGGAATTGCGATTCGCAACACCATTGCAAACGACTTAAGTTATCATCTCTGATACGATTTCATGTTTGTTGGGGAAATAATGACAATGAATCTCTTTTCCTTTGCACTTCAAACTAACAATTCTCGAACAACTGCACTCACACATGCAGGAAGCGCGATGTTCTATTTTATGGTTTTTGATAAAAAATGACTAAGTTATGCGCATTTGTAATAAATTTTAAAAATCATTCTTGTGAATCTTTAATTTTCTGATTGTTGTTAAAAAATTATAAATGAATATTATTATTTTTTTATTGTTCAAAAAAATATCAGAGACAAAAATAACCTCTTTAAAATTTTGGGAAGAATTTAGAGACCTCCGGCGCAAAGTGTCAGAATACAAAATACCCGGCTATCTTATGACACTACTAAAACTTGGTCATTCAGCTTGCTTTACAACATGAAATGTTAAAAGGAATTATGAGCTGCACGGTGTTATATTGACCCCAACTTTTTCCGGCAGCTAATCGATAGTTGGGTCCCGCTGTGTTAGTTTCGACCTTTCCCAACACATTTCCACGACGACCAAGGGGATGATTTTGAACTTTTTTTTTTATCCTCCATTCTCATGCTGGGCCGTGAATTATTACCTAACTTCCTAGCACCATCAATCGAAACGGAGTGAGGAAGAAAATCACTATCATTTTCTGCCAAATGTGGGTTGGCCAAATGGCAGCTCCGGGGCGATAAGTCGTTTTCCAACTTTTTTTTCGCCATAGTTCAAATTCCTCGAAAACGATGACTTGCAAACAATGTATGTAAGACATGTATCAATCTTCCGCTCCGCACCCGAGAGAGTGTCAGAACACTTTTGAGCGTCCCTGGATCACCCAGGCCCAGAACCTCTGACCCAGTTACGACGGATATCGCAGAGTGGCAGATTCTTGTCCGGCGGCTTAGCGATGACCTAAATTCGTCGCCCGCCGTCAATGATCGGCATCGTTGAGCCGCCGCCGGTAGACATTACAATCTTTCCCGGAAAACTTCCACCCCCAACCCAACGACGGTCCCGTTTGAAAAGCTAATGGCCTGAACTGGTCAGTTTCCACCATAATTTAGTCAGTGGCTATCAACTTGGAACGATCGAAGTCTCGCGTTCAACTTTTGGTTTTGTTTAGACTTTCGTCTCCGGCCAATTACTCATTTCATCAACACATCAACGGTCAGCCGGTGGAGGCGAACACATGTTGAGCTTTATGATCTCTGCCGGGTAGGTCCGCCATCGATCCGGAACGTTTTGACCGGGTTCATCTTCTTGGGACGTTTGCCGTACACCCAATCTGACTTTTAAGGCAATCTACTTGAGCCTCAATCGGTTCTGGGTGCACCAGACCAGATGCACCAAACAAACGCGATCGCGATCGACCTACCTGCTGCTGGCTGCCGGCAAATGGAATGCATCAATAAATTACGATGATGCGCGTTTGAGGTTATGTTTTTGCTTCGATACGAATTCCGCGCCCAGAACTTCTTCCATCCAACCTTACCCGTTTCCAATTCCAGTCAATCGAATGGGTTGCTTTTTGCTGAGCTGAGCTGATATATCGGCGGAATTAAAATGGAATGCATGTGCCTGGTGCGTAGATGACCCGATTATGTTATTGCTTCACGAACGAGCCGCGAACTAAAGACGACAGGGTAAGAAAAACTGCATAGAGAATTTGAAAAAAAAACTTCTCATTCGAGATCTTGTAACCAACCACAATATGAAAGGAGATCGGTTGTGTTCTAACTGTGATGTGTGTTGTTTTTATTGGTCCCACATGGCGAGGCGGGTGATCGCAATTTACATGTGGCCGCCACTTGCTCGTCAGAAGACGTGTGATTTTGATTGAAAAATTGTGCGATTATTATTGAAGGCAACGTATTTACAGTCACCGTGATTGTATTTTTTTTACAGTAAATGTAAAACCGCCTGACAAATTCCCGAGTTATTCCATCATTCATTCCATTGCTCAGTAAAAAATAGAATAAAAAATAATGGACTTAGGTGACTACCGTAGGGAATTCGCCTTTGAAAAACAATTCCATGAAAAATTATTAGACATACAAACCTCGATCTGCCGGTAACTGTTTTTCAACTGAAACCTCTGTGTGTCGTGAGCTCCAGCTTTCATAATTTTTGTTAAAATGAGAAGCATTTTCCCCAATATTTCGCTGAATCTTCGCCACAATGAAAGAAGGAAGCAATGGAGCAGTCCAACCATGCGATTCGGATGTATGGAGAGCGAATCACCTTCGAGGACAACAAAAAATCTTTGCTGGAAACCGGGTCCGGTGGACAAAACTTTGGACCGGAAAGTCATGCGTGCTTACGCAAGTCGAAAGACTGCCTCAGTTCGGGATGTGTTCAAAAAGTGGGAACTCTTCTCAGAACCGTCCATCGTGCCATCGTGGTAAGATTGGGTCTAAAGACATATAAGAATTGCGAGTTGGATCAGCTTCTAATAAAACAAGCTACTCAAGTAACACATTTAAGGCATTTGGGTTAATTGAAATTTTTCATTGTTCTATAGAGGTTTATTCAATTGTGTTGCTGTTTTGCAGAAACTGTATCAGATACTTGTAATATTTTATTAATAGGGTTTTTAAAACAGTGTTTAATGTTCTGTTGAAGCATGAGTCAAACATCCTCAATGTGTTTTAACACAGTTACGAGAGCTCTGTTAAAGCTACGATCAAAAAAAATTGTTTGTTTCAAAGCTTTGTTGTCTGTTTTATTAAAGCACTGCAAGCTGCAATTGTAAGTCATCATAAAACTAGGAGAAAGGTTTCAACAATGACAATTGTGTGTTTTTTTTTCACTCCGATAAAGTTTGTTGGAGAGAGCGAGTACCTCTGTTCGCAGAGAGTATTTGAATCGTCTAACGACGTTGAGCTAAAACCAGCGTTGCCACATCCAAATCTGTACTTTCAATCGAAAAAAATTATTTTCATCTGTACCATTTGGGTCAAAAATCGGTAGCAACTGTTGCGTTTCAACTTATTTTTATATTAGAATTTTATTTTACTGGCAATCTCAAAGTTAATATCTCTAGGTAGCAAATAATGAACTGGCCCTGTTGAAACGGACTGAACTTCACGATCCGACGTCAAGAGGGCTACCAGAAGTAGAATGGCTTGTCGGTGTAAGTCCATTAAAACCGCTAAGAAGAAAACCCGAAGCCAACCTCATAGGAGGATGCAATCTGGAAGCCTTCTGTGCTAGCTGGGAAGCTGAAAACCGTTCTCTTAATATTCAAGACACTGATTGCAAAAGTCGCTCAAATGTCGGAAAACTCGTGGTCCGTATTCGTTCAATCTACAATTATAGAATCGGGAATCTAAAATTGTTGAAACTGGTAGTACTCGACACGTTAATCTTGTGCATTCGATTCGGTTAACGAAAATTTTCGGGTAGCGGAAGTGCCTATTGGTTGCTAAACCTGGTCCTTGGAGGCCAATTGAAGGTCTGCGCTAAGACGCTGAACGGAAGTGATTGGCGTGTCGTCGGTAAGTTTATTTTACTTCTAAAATTTGTTTGCTATTCATCCGATATTTCCCTTGAGATAGCCTAGTTTCAACAAACGAAATCCGCGCAAATTTAAATTATTCCCTCCCCCTCCCTGGGGTAAGAGTCCGGAAGTTCTTCATACAGACTTTAGTAAGGCATTTGATAGCATAGACATACCAATGCTTCTTTTCAAATTACAAAACATTGGGACAAAATCTAAACTCCCGAAATGGCTTGAATCATACCTAACGAATGGCCAACAAATAATAAATTTCTTTGGTAAGAAATCGCTCCATATTCAAGTCACTTCAGGAGTTCCGCAAGGATCTCATTTAGGACCCCTTCTTTTCATACTTTATGCAAACGACATTTCCTTTATTCTCAAAAATCTCAAAATGCTCATTTATGCCGACGACATGAAGCTCTATTTGGAAATAAGAAATGAAGAAGACATCAGCATATTCCAGCATTAAATTCACATTTTCTACCTGTGGTGCAAAAAAAGCCTTCTGAAGTGAATTTAAAAAAAAAAATGCAATTTGATATCATTTAGCAGAAAAAGAACAACACCAAACATCACAATTACATTAGGAGATCAGAATGTAGAAAAATGTGTACGAGTCAGGGATTTAGGAATTATCTTGGACTCTAAATTTACTATCACAGACCATTATAATACTATCATCCATAGGGCAAATAACATGCAGGGCTTTATTAAGCGCTTTTGCTTTAATTTTCAAGACCCATACACAATAAAAACACTGTATATTGCCTATGTAAGATCTTTACTGGAATATTGCAGAGTTGTTCAGTCCCCATATTCAATTTCACACGAAGAAAGAATAGAATCAGTGCAAAAGCAATTTCTACTATGTACCCTACGTAAATTAGGTTGGACATGATTTCCGCTTCCATCATATAAAGCGCGCAAATACTAAAAGAACGCCCCGAATAGGCAATGGTTTCATTTGTAAACGATATCGTTTCGCAGCGTATAGACTCAAAAGAAATTCTATCAAAATTAAACTTTTATGCACCCTCTCGGCAACTCCGAAATCGAAATTTATTTTTTATTAATCACAATCGCACAAACTACGCGAAAAACGGGCCAATAAATCGCATGATGGCCTCTTACAATCAACACTGCGAAACCATTGACTTTACAATGTCTCGGCAAAAACTCAAACAATATTTTAATCGAAGAAATCTAAACTCTCAAGCATGGTTTCCCGAGCGGCTTGAAAAATGCAACTCAGCGAACTTTTCGTTCTGAAACACTTGCCCTGCCCTGTTAAGACACCGGGCGTACACCCAATCAAAGAGCAGAGAAGCCTTCGCCAGGGTGAGAGCAAGAGAAAAAAATCATCACATTAAGTGTAGGGGAGAGCGCTAAAGCAACTCAGTAGGCTTGGATCTTTCCCAACAAGAAAAGGAAGAAGAAGAAGCAATATCGTTTCGTGCTGTTTGTTTGCCTACTGTGGTAGGAAGAGAAGAAAAAAAATGCACTTCAGTTGTGTGTTTCGGGATTTCTCCTGCTCACACAGTAGTGCTATTGGGGCACAGGTTTTGCTCGGCACTTGGCTTCGGTTGTACTCGGAAACGAGTGTAGAGCATTTCGGAATGAAGTGTGGTGCTCTACAAATCGAAGAAGATAACGGTGCGATTTACACAGCGCACTGTCGGATTTGAGAAGTGCGGACCAACCATGCTCTCAAGAAAAACTGTGAAGCAGACACTGCTTAAACCTATTCATTTTTAAGGAAATGCACATGTATCAAACTAGTCTACGTTACGGTTGACGAAATAAATAAACAAAAAAATAAATAAACAAGCTAACTGATTGATGAGCGTTGGCACAACTACTCTTAGTGGATGGCGTTTAAGTGCCAACGGTATTGTTTGCGCCTTTTAATCCCGCAAGATAATTCCAGATTCGTAGCACAATGATATTGAATACCTACGACATCTCTATGGAGAAGTCAAACTACATCTGGGCTGATTTGAATTTTGTATCCGTTGCTATGTTTTTGAACAACGTATGACTTTTAGAAAAACATCTAAATTTGCTTTTTCAAGCATTTCGTATTAGGTAACTTCAGACTATGGAGTCCAAAAATTCGTACTTTTCTAAATAAATCTGTACATGTGGCAACCAAGGCTAAGACTCCGATAAAGTTTGCTGACGAGAGAGAGAGAGAGTATACTCGAAGAGAGTACTAAGATTTTTTTTATTCTTGCAATTGCAATGGCATAATGCTAGGATAAAGCTGTGAAACTTTTTTTTGGAACTCGCTTATAACTAGTGGCTACCTGGCTAAACATCATGTTGATGGTCGAATTCACAACTGAAAAATACTTAATTATCTTTTTCGACGAATATCTCCATTTTTGCCATGCCATATGGAAGAAATCTTATAAATCTTATGAATGTCTGGTTCATAAGATTTCTGAGATACCAAAATTGTTTCCTAACTGTGATGAAATAGAGGCCTACGTAATTCTACAATATTGAAGAACATAATAATTCATGAAACATTGTCGAAGATATCAAACATCTATCGCTTGAAATGAAAGTTTTATGACAATACTTATGTTCATAAGATTAGGGTGGTCCTATAAAAATCAGTCTTTTCTTGATATCTTTTCATAATAATACGTTATCAAAATCATTAATTCAATAACATTTTAAAAATTACATACGCATCTTTTGTTCAAAACAGATTATCAAAATAAGTTTTTGTTTTGAAATTATGAGGCAATATGTGTTAAAAAATTACTCTTTTAGAGCTGCAATAACTCCAAATGGAGTAGGTCGAAAATTTTATCAATTAAGCTTAATCACCGTGAGTTTTGTTTAATAATTAATTTTTAAGGCCCACTTCCTATATTTCAATCGGTTTAACAGTATTTTAGAAACCATCTCCGACCCCGCGAAAACTCTAACAAACCAAATTTGAAATGACGCTTTTTTCGAATGGATTTGATGCTTAATAGAGTTTTCGGATGTCACGAAAAAATAAACAAAAACAAACGGCTACCATGATGAACATTTATTACTTTGAAAGAAGTAAACTAGCGTTATCTGGTGTCGACATTGTCTAGCTCTTTGGCTAGGCGTATTCAGTTTTGCGAAGAATGGAAATGGAGTGTCCTGTCTGTTTGTTTGTGGTTTGACGTTCAATATACTTTAACGTTTTTCGGGAACCAAAGAGCATGAATGGATGACTCCGAAGGTTTCATCCCCGATCAATATGAGTGGCACAGCATTCCTGGAAGATAAGAATTTGATCAGGTTTTAAGATTTGATGAGCTACAGCCTCTTGGAACACGTCGCGAGGGTCCTGAAACTTCTTGATAGTTGATGGATTCCATAATTAAACTTTTCAAATGAGGGTTTGAGAGCACTTGAAATTTTTTTCGCTGAAAAAATACTTCCGACATCGACAGTCACAGCCTACCGAGTCATGAATTTTTTTTTTTTTTTAATTGATAAGAAACCGAAGGATACTCGGATTGCTACTGCCGTGGGAAGTACCCGGTATTTTTTGAGACATGATCATCTCAGAACAATATCAATTTCGATTGGACAGCTAATCATTTTTTTTGAACAAAACATTAATAGAAAAGATCCAGTCCCTAAAAAATTCGACTTCTTCAGAAGCCTTCCACCAAAAACCGAACATCGTTATCGACAATCTATGATCTCGAGAAGCCTTCCGAAAACAAAACTAACCTGTCAGCGCAGCGGCACGGCCCAAGATTTGTTTTTTTTTGTGACAACAAAACCTTCGTCATCGGATGATTTTCCAAACACTTACAAAAAAATAATGAAAATAAAACACGTACCGAAAGGAAGATTCCAAATGAAAATCTTGCCGGACGACCGACACTTCTCGGTACTTCTCGGCTGTTGCGAGCCTTTGCGCATATTTTATCAACCTCTAATACCTTTTTTTTTTTTCGGTTGACTTTTTTCCGGAGGTCCCTCTTCTCGTCTACCTGTTGCAGCGATGCGATGCCATTGAAATGGTTTGTTTTGACGTAAGCTTCTTTTTTTGGTTCGGGGCGCTGCGCTGTCATAAAGAGGGAACCTCGGGTGTATCGAATGAGATTTTTCGGTAGATAAAAATAAATGTTTTTTTTCGAGATTCCCTTTCGGCGGCGTAGAATAAAATTTGGCCGGGAGTTTCATGCAGTGTGGTCCGACCTTGAAGGTTACGAACCAAAGCCAAGCCCAAAGTGGCAATTAGTACTTTTCCGCATTGGCGCCAAAGATGGCCGCCTTCCTCTGTGAATGTTCCAAGAGTCCATACGTGTGACGTTCCTTTCGCTATCTCCACCTCGTAGGTTTTCTGTATTTATCTACTAGAGCGATAACACAACTCACAAACCATGCAGATGATAACCATTTTCGGGTGATAGCTGATTCATCATTAGCAGCCAACGTCGTAGGGCTGGAATGTGTCAAATGTGACAGGTTCCCCGTGCCGTTCCATGTTTGGGCGCCAAAGACCTACAATGACGAATTGTTTAATTTTTGGGGGGAAGTTGTTTTGTTTGTAACATGAAAAAGTTCCTGCTGATATCGCAGCTGAACGATACGTCAGAAAATAGGCTGTCAAATTCTGATGGAAATGTTGAATTTTACTGGAAGAATGCGTGACAAATTGCTGAAGCGGTGATTTTTTTTTTCCAAATTTCAAATTCTGGCTCATTCCACACTCTGTGACCTTGGTTTGGCTTCATCAAGCGAATTTTAACGAATCATAAACCTGAATCGATCTCCAGCCGAGCAGAAGAACGTGTGCCGAAACAGACAGGTTTCCCGAAAGAATTTAGCAAATCTGAAGAATCATAATTACGTTGATTGGGCAGAATCGATCGAGCCGGTGAGCTTCCGTAGAACTGGTTCTCGGAATTGGCACGCTGAGCTGCTCGTTTCGTTCTCTTTTTTTTTCTCGTTTGTTGGACTCAACGCCGATGTGGTTTTCTTCGGGTTTTGGGTTTCCAAAAATGATCGATTGATCCGGCAATCCGTTTTTTTTTTATTTGTTCATCCTTCCAAGCTGGGATCTTCAACCATTCGTTTGTTGTTGTGATTCCCAAAAAAAAAAAACAGAAATAACTCTATTTATGGTGCTGATAAACCGCCTCTGACTTCTGTATAATTTCGTCTAAAAATTATACACTTTCTGCATTGCGCATTGGAATTAGGAAAATAGCTCAATTTCGAAGTCTCAATTGCCCATCCAGACGGCAACGGACACAACAAAGTTCCAGGAAATATTACACCGGGGAGTGCAAATTCCGAATTCTATTAATCATCACCTACTTTTGGATCCCCACCGGTAGGAATTGCAACAAACGCCATCAAAATTCCTCAATCCATTTGGCGCTTCTTCACTTTCGATTTAGAAATAAACCCCATCAACACCGGGGAAACCGACCGGCCCGGCAATTGACGCCACAAATATTAATGATCGTAAGCTAGAGAGAGAGAGAGAGAAAAAAAAAGAAAACACCAACCTTCTGGATTGAGTCGTTGAGTAGTTGAGCAAAACGTGAAACGCGGTTCAAATTTATTTTAATGGGTCGCGAAACGCTAGTGCGCGCTAAAGTTGATTGACGAAATTGTAGATCGACGACTCGATCGATTTTGATGGAAACCTGACAATACTTTTTAATCGGCCAATTTCATATAACTTTTCGATAATGCACAGTTGATCGCAGCGAGAATATTCGAGTTTAATCACAATGGATGTGACTAGAATAGGCCACCTGTGGAACTTTATCTGGACACGTGCCTTTCAGATATCTGTAAAACCATGGTGATAAAAAAGCTTTTCCGAAAAAGTTCGTTCGTCAATTCTCATTTATAAAAAACAAACAAAATGAAAGCAGTTACAGCATTAAAAAGCTGAGTACCAAGACCCTTTTATATGGCAAACGTAAAAAAAAAACTAAACATGTGTGCCTCAAAAAAGGGTGTTTCCGATTTTAAGCCTTGGAGGCATAGCCGTGCGAATGGTGAGGGTTTAGGGTTTTGTTCCAGAAAAGAATCTACTGTAAGATCCCAAAAGTAGTTATACAAAAATAGATTGTCACATGTCAGAAAATTGGCTCGCCTCCGTCGGAATTTAGTTTAAAAACTCTATAAGCTAAATTCATTTCATTTAACCACACTATATTGAAACTATGAATTGTAAATTTTGTGATGCAATTCCACCAAACTGTTTTTTTTTAAATTCAAATTTTGAAACTCAGAACCCCTATTTCGTCTTTAGAATGGGTTTTCTTCCAGAAGTGTAACTGAATTTGAATAGATCAACAAGCTGGGAGCCATGTGACAGGCTTTCACTAATCACGATAGTCAACAGAACAAGGAAAAAAAATCATTACTTAATGTCCATCATTTCATAGCTAATTTTGGCCCCAATTTTATTTTGTGATTTTTGTTCTTCTAAATGCTCATCTCAACATTCGAAAAAGTTTTGATAAATTATAAAAGGCAACAAAATTCACAATTTTCCGAGGTGCAAAGAATTTGTGAGCGTATTTAGATTAACTTGGGTGCCCTGAATCAGAATATTATAACGGATTTGTTTTCAGGTTTCGTATTTTAAAATTACTTTTGAAAGCTGGGACAATCATTTAAGGAATTTCAGCATTAGCTTAGCTTGATTGACTTCTCACATCCACCTAAGTAAATCATTGAAGCCGAAATACTACATTATCAATTATTACAAAATGATTTTCACTGAACAAATTTAAGGAATTTCAGCATTGTTAACAAAGTGTAAAACATAACAAAAATTTTGGAAAAAAATGCTTTACTTATTTGAGAATGATCTCACGAAGACCGAAACAGTACAAAATTCATACAGAAAAAAAAACATGAAAAAAAAACAAACAACAAAATTAGACAACCAAACAAAATACACACAACAAATTAAAAAAATTAAAAAAAAGTTATCAAAAAAAAAAAGCAAAAAAAACTAAAAAAAATAAAAATTCAAAAATTAACAAAAGAATATTTAAAAAAAAATTAAACAAAACAAAAAACTTCAAAAAATAAAAATAAGCAGAAAAAACACAAAATAAAATAAAATAAATCCAAAATAACGAAAAACAAAACAAAACAATAAAATAAAATAAATCCAAAATCAGTCTTGTAAGCGGTCACCATCGTTTGAAATTTTTCGGAGACGGTCACAACATATCTCTCTTGATTATCATGAAATGCGCTATCGTTTGATCGGAGAGCAAAAAATGTCAAATGATATTTCGGATATTTGTAGTGGTTAGTCGTTTGACTATCATTCCATGCGTTGCAAATCAATCATTCCACATTGTTCGACCAACACATCCAAACACGCCCGGCCCTGTTCAGCAGCGGACATTTTTTACGCAGGAGAGAGTGAACAGAAAGGATTACCTTCGTTTAATGAGCCTATACTTTCTGCTGCGTGAAAGGGACAGGCGACGTCATAAACTGTCGGGAATTTTGGTCGTTTGACCATCAAATCATCGTTCTCGTGTACCATGACACGAAATCTCATTCAACAATCATGCATAGGGGAATGCGTGACATTTCAACTGATAGTAGTCGGCAGTTGCGTTAGTATTTGGTCGCATTCGTTTGATGGTGAGAACAGTGAAATTGATGGAAGCAGGCTGTGCGACTGTCAGCGACTGTCGATGGTTTACAAGTCTGTCCAAAAAAACGAAAAACAAAAACAAAATAAAAAAAACAAAAACCTTTTTAAAGAACAAAAGTAATTTAAAAAACTAATTTTAAATAAAAATATAAAAAAAACAATATGAAAGTCTCTCAAAATGAAGAAAAAAAAAACAATAAAAAAATAGAAATAAACAGAAAAACTAAAAAAAAATTAAATTTAATATAACCAAAGTGAAAAAAAAGAAAATTAAAAAAACCAGAGTGAAAAAAAACAAAAAAAAAATTAAAAATAGCAAAACTAATTTAAAAAAAACAAGAATAATGAAAAAACAAAAATGAATAATAAAAAAACAGGAATCCTTTAAAAACAATTAAAAAAACAAAAATATTTAAAAAAACAAAAAAAAAATTAAAATACTAAAAACAACAAAAATAATAAAAATCAAAACTAATAAAAAATAACAAAAATTAAAAAAAGCAATAACAATTTAAGAAAAACGGAAATAGTAAAAAAATCAAAAATATTAATAAAAAAAATATCTATAATAAAAATAACTTGAAAAAAAAAACAAAAATATTGAAGAAATTTTAACTTCTGCGAAAAAAGTAATAAAAGCTTGCTTCTTGTTTACTTCTCCCTTATTCTGTAAAATACGAATTTTGACAAACTTTTTCAACAAAACTTGAACCAAATAGAATCAAAAAAAATTTTTTTTAGCAAAAGTCAAATCGTTTTGCCTCTTCAACGAATTAACAAATGAAATATAACCCACTTTTTTTTTTGTATAATTTTAGAAAAACTTGTGATGATAAAATGTAGGATTTTACTTTTCAGACCACTGTATTTCAGATATTAAAATATCTAAGCTAAACATTATTTTTCAGATAAAAGGAACATAAACAAATTCAAAATCTGTTTTGGTTTTTTATTTAGGTTTTTTGTTTCATCAGTTATCAATCTGATGATGATCTAAATAAGATTAATTTTTAAATTAATAATTCTATACCAACAAAACAAGAGGTGATAGACAAAATCCGACAAAAGATACGAGATCAGGACTAAAAATTCATCAAAATCAGTCACCAAAAGTGCTGTTCTCTGGAGCTTTCAATTGAATTTTGTTATTGATTTCAAATAATAGTTTTTTTTTATCCTCAAATGATTAAAAACTTGTATTTTCTAATTATAATTTTATAGTCCTTATATTTGGATTTTTGCATTTTCATTTTAATAAGTATGATTTAGTTCTTCAAATCCAAATTTTTGTGTACAGAAATCATAATTTACCTGATTCTAAATTTTTAATGATAAATACATGATACGTTCCACTTATTTTTATTATTTTAAATCTTCTTTTTTAAACTTCGAAAAGTAATTTGAAGTATCAACTGGGCTGTGTTAAATAAATTAGTACTTCTTTGTGCTTTCATTATTTACAACAAAACTTGGAATTCCTTATTTTAATTTTTACCAGTTTTTTAGTATTGATCATTCAACTGTTTCGGCTCGAACTTGAAAACAGTGGAAGCAAATTGCTTTATTGATTTGCCTGAAATGTCCTTTAAATGATTGTTCACAAATGCTTAAAACAAGTTTCTATGAGCTACCAAACAAGAAAAGTGTTGAAATGAAATAGTTTCAGTGTGAGGTGGAGCTAAAATCGGTTAAAAACCGGTGAGATACATCGATTTAATTTTTTTTTTTATAGCTCACCTTTCACTATTAATTAACCTGATGATTCAGTATTGCCAGTTGCTTTCGCGGCTGTTTATAGTTGTTAATTTTGAAATTTTTTTTTCAAAATTTGAATACTTCCGCCAAAATATTTGGTTGAAAGTTCTTGTCATCAAGATGTTTTTTTGAATGAATCTTATTGCATTAAAGCTTAAAAAGTGTAAAGTTTGAATGTTTTAAGCGGGCCACAGACTACACAACATTTGTACAAATGCGATGAAATTCGATGAAATTTTGTCGCTGTGAGCACGATTTGCATAGTGTATGGCACTGCTTGAATGAGCGCCCAAACGGTTGGAGTAAAATCGGTCGGGATCGAAATATTTTGTACAAAACATTCTCCCAGCCGGGGTGGAGATGGTTTTTTTTGTTGCTGTTGCTGTTTTCCCAGCAATCATGTGTGTTCGCGTGAAATATGTTTGTATAGTGTGTGGGCGAGCATAGATCAAACAATCGACGCGGAATCATCGAATTTGTACAGGCCAATTTGTGTAGTCTATGGCCCGCTTTAGGAATTATGGTTGGTGAAAATTTGAAAGAGATCAAAGTAATCCGTGCTTCGGGCGTGACGTAAAATTTCTTGCTCTCCTCGTTTTCTCAAATTTTCAAGATTTTTTGGATTGGACGCCCCTCTTTCAACAATAATAACGCTCACATACATCAGTTTAATGAGTTGTGTTATTTAAGTGAAAATCAAATGTGTTAAATGAGTGTCATGTTGAAAGTTTTGTTGCAGTTTACGCTCGCGTTTGGCGTGTTAAACAGATCGATCAAGAGTTTAGTTCCTCATCGGTCTGACTTTGATACTGGTAAAGTTTAGAAAACGTGCATAAATTAATGATAAACATGAACCTCAAAGTTTTTCAAGATAGTCGGAATTGGGAAGAAAGCAATTTATGCGTGTTTTTATCGCCCAAGAACGATTAGAATGAGTTTTGCTCTTTGATGGCTGCCTGGACGTATTATATTTTGGTGTTATGGTGGTGCTCATAATAGTTGGTCTCCAGAAATCGGAGAACGATTGACGTTTTGTATGCATTGCGGTGTAATTTGAATAAAAGAGTGACATTGGAAAATTATTTTCTTCGATTGCAACATGTGATTCCTGATGCATTTTTCGTGGCCTACTGTGACTGTTTGAACTCTATTGTGGTATGAGCCTACTTGGTTGAATGATTCAACTGAATCAAAGCAATCGAAAGATTCCTTTTAATTCAACCACGGTAAATGAAAAGTTCATATACCAGTATTTCGATAGCAACTTACTACCTTCTTCAGTGAACGTTTTCGATTGATGAATGTGTATCGTTTCCCTCCCTTATATTATCCGTAGTCCTAGTAGTAGCTTACCTAACTCGGATAATATAAGGGAGGGAAACGATACACATTCATCAATCGAAAACGTTCACTGAAGAAGGTAGTAAGTTGCTATCGAAATACTGGTATATGAACTTTTCATTTACCGTGGTTGAATTAAAAGGAATCTTTCGATTGCTTTGATTCGACTGTTTGAAGTTTCTCATATTTTAATTGCGATCCCTGAGGAGGCTGCGCAAAGATAAGTATCGTCTTAAATTCAGACATTACTCACCTACAACATTCCAGAAGTAGGCGATGCCTACTTGACACCGCACGCGTTTTTTTTTTGCTCTTCTAATAATTCCAATAATTTGCGTTTTTCAATCCAGTGAATCTAAATAAATTGAAAATTAGTGGTATCAATGTGTGGCCGGATGTTCACAGCAGGGATGGCCACCGAAATAAGTGCTCCAAGTTTAAGGACATGGTCTTTCGGAGAGGTTTATATGCCTCATGGAGTCAAAAGAGCCTTGCTTGATTGCGGTGTTGTTTTTCTTGTCGGTACTTGGATTTCGTTTTTCACTCAATGGGCCTGAAGTGATTAAAAAAAAAACAAGTTATTGATGTATAAATTTGGTCTTATTGAAACCCACGATTTCAATGCAAAGTTTAACTGTAAATTTGCGCTCGGAGTGCTTAGTCTTAGTGAAAGTGATAGAGAAGTGATACTATCCTGTGGAGTCGTTGTGAAAAAACTCAAACAGCCAAACTTATTTGTCAACAAGCTTATAAAAATT
Organism: Uranotaenia lowii; assembly: GCF_029784155.1. Lineage (NCBI taxonomy): Eukaryota > Metazoa > Arthropoda > Insecta > Diptera > Culicidae > Uranotaenia > Uranotaenia lowii. Next base: position 202,002,355 of record NC_073691.1, on the reverse strand, counting down.
GCCTTATGAATATTTTGTCTCCCGAGCTAGAGGGGGAAAATTGGATTGCTTCGATTGGAAAATGTTAGAAGATTCAACACTCTTGACGAGGAACTTTGGTGAGATTGTTTCATGTTCCATCCGTTATATCATTCATCAATCCTATTTGCCTATATTATATTAATTTGGGTCGTATGAGTTCTCTGCATCTAAACAGTTATTTTACTGTTTCAGATTTTCCCTACCATGCTTACATTGAATTGTCGCGGTGTGCATTATGGTAACACACTAATCTTCAAAATCAACATTTGAAATGAGAATTGAATCCAGATTCTCATTTTGGCATCTTCTGCTGGTTTTCATTATTAGTTGTACCATGGGTATCAGCCAATCCAAGTTGTGTGTAGTCACCCTTTGCTATGCTATGCTACATTACTCAGCTACAACATTTCAGTTTTCCGTTATTCAATGTCTAAGAAAAAAAATCTAAAAAAATATGCTTCGTAAAAAATACTGTAGATCAGCTCAAAAAAATTTCACTAATTTTCCAAGAAAGCTGATGTGAGAAGTTGAACATAAGGATAAATTTTTTTGAATTTTTTTAAGATCATGACCACAAAAAATGTAAAAAAGTGATGTAAAAACCGAACTTTTCAATCAATGAACCGTCAAAATCGTTTAAGTCACAACAGATAAATTTTGAAAAGAGGACTGAATAGTAGACGTAATTTGGCACATTTTCGACCACATGTCAAACATTCTCCGGGATCAGACAATAAGTTCTGGCTGTGGAAGTACGAGTAGTGATCAGTGATTCTGGTTAGTGAAAATTTGAAAAAAAATTTACTCGTGTATTTTGTTTATAAACCTTGAAAAAAAAAAAGACGTTTTACTAGATCGCCAGATGGTCTCAGCAAGCCATGCTCGAAAACGGACGTGTTTTTGGTTTTTCGCAAATTAAAAACACAATTAGTATCTTCTGTTTGAGACTTCGGTTTCAGTCAAATGTGTGTAATAGGCGAAAATATAAAAGTGAAACAAATTTAAGACAACGGAGTGGTTCTTAATAAGCTTTCATAAATACGATACCTTCCTTTAAAAAAAACGGTTGTTTCTAAGTTGGAAAATAATGGGCGCTGTCGTCGTGATTTTCTTAACTTGAAGCCTTAGTCTGTGTTCAGAATTTTTAAAATCAATTGAAATGAGAGTTACCGTTGAGATTGTGTTTCAAAAGGAATGCCCCCGTTTATAAAAAAGTGAAAAAAACAAGTTGAATTCCGAAATGACATTTTTTCGGTTGTTCTCGTGTTTGCTTTTGTTCATGGCAAAGCCTACTAATCAAGTACTAAATCAAACGGTAACAATTTCTCCTTGATCCAAAATTTATAATTGTAAAAAGCGTAAGAGCAAGTTCACTCATGTTGGGAAAAAGTGGTAAAAATTTTGACACTTTGAGCACATTTTGAAAACTTTACTATGCAAAAACATTTTCAAGATCTGCGGCGCTCAAGTTTTTTTTACAACACGTGTTGTAGTTGCGCATGCTGTGATGCTAAAATAGCAATATTTCTATCACATACGGCTGAAATAGAAACAATACCGCAAAAAAACACAACGCCCAAAGATCTTGAAAACATTTTTGCATGATAAAATTTTCAAAATGTGCTCAAAGTGTCAAAATTTTTACCACTTTTTCCAACATGAGTGAACTTGCTCTAATGCAAGTGGTCGAATACTTATCGATCAACTTAACTCAAAAGGTCATTTGAATCGAGTCGTTCCTTAACTGTACCTTTCAGATTCCTCGTGGAAGTCACTTGGGTCCACTGCTGTTTAATCTGTGTATGAACAACCTTTGTGTACTGTTCTTTCTCGAACAGTCAGATCGATTGTTATACTTGTACCATTGAACTTATCTAAATTGTTATTGATTTCTGTAAAAACTGAACAGCAGCTTGTTCCTCGAAAACTAGAGTTCATACGAACGAATGTCACGAGTCCAACTTTACCATGCCGGACTCAATCCCACCAAACACAAACAAGCTCAGCACTATTCGTCAAAACAAACAAAACCTCCAAGCTGACAGAACGATCTACCGCATTCCTATGGAATAAATTTTGAACCACCTCATCAATTTTGGGACTGAGAGATATTCCGAGGAAGGCGCAAATTTTTTGGCGATGCACACGAAAAAAAAAACCGAAAAAAATGCACTTACTAAACACTGCGCTACAGCCGCCATGTGTTATAACCTAATTAAATCTGTTTACGATTCCGGCTAACTAGAGAGACTCGTTTGTAAACACACGAAAACCTAGTCCCAAAAATTAAACCATGACGCAATAGCAGGGTTTTTTTAATGGTCAACGTTCGACAGAAAAAAAACTGCAAACATCTTCGGTTTAAATTTTCATTTTTGCTGATATTTGAAAAGCAAAAAAGTGGGTGCGTACTCACAATTTCCGCGTGATTTTAAGTTGTTATTTTATTTGCAACCAACGACGACGTCCGTTAAAAGCCGTACGATGTTGTCAAATGGTTCGGCGAGTGATTTGTTTACTGTTTTGTTTACCTTTTTCAGCGTGCTGGACAAACTGAACGATTGTGAGTTTACTCTTATCATGGTGGTGTTGTTGCTGGTCCGATTGTTGGTCCGGTCTCTCCGATGTGTTGATTTTTTTAAAACACTTTTTTTTCTTCTTCCTTCACCTGGTTTGCAGATTAAGTGAGTGAATTACACTGTCCCAAAACCATGTGCCGTTGATTAATATTCGATGACGATGATGTTTGGCGAGCTTTTTTTAGTGGTAGCTGACAACAACTTCCCCGGTCGGGAACAATGGGACATCGGATGACATCATCACTGGTATTTACATCAGTATCGAACGACGAATGGCAGCAGGATTCTGACACTTGGGGATCGACCACGACTGCGGTAAACACACTTTTATGGACACACTTTTTAGCACTTGAGGATAAGCCGAAAAAAAACACAACTTAAAGTTGGCAAACTTAACTGAACGCAAGTTTAGTGGCGAAGTGAAATTTGGACACAGGAAGAGCTGTTAAAAATTAATAACTTTATGACTTGGCTGGAATGGCCTAACGGTGCTTTTGGCTGGCGTTTTCTTCATAATCGTCGTCGTACGCGTTTAGGTTTCACAAATCGGTGATTGGTGGCCAATCAATCAAGGTAAACGTTTCGGGACCACAACGTCGTCGTTGATTGATTTCCGGGGCGCCGCCCGTCGTGGCCATGGTTCAATTTTTCGGTAACAAACGTTTTGCCACCAATTGGTGGATCGCATCCCCGGTCACACGGTCAACTCCAGATGAAAACTTATCACAACAAATTTAGGCGGTTGCTCAGTAAACGGAAATCAACGAGTTCGGTAATTTTTACCGAATGTCCGGTAATTTTAACCGAAAATTCGGTAATTTTAACCGAAAGTTAGGTAATTTTTACAAACGAAACGCATTAATTTTACCGAAGTTGTTAAAGGTTAGGTAACTATCACCAAAAACTGATCATGTCAACGGCATAACATCAACCAAAAAGGTGGCGTTTGGTTGAGAGCAGATCATGTTTATTTACAGTTTGATCTGCACTTTTTTACCCACGGTGTGTTTCTTAGAAGCACTTGAAGCAAAAAAAATCAGTAGCGTTGATTATTTCACGGGTTTAAAGTAGAGCTTTACCCGGTTCATTTCCATAAAAAAAATATGTGATGGGGGACTCTCCATACAAGTATATTTTTTTCAAAAATTTGCCATTCACAATTTTTGAAACTAAACAAAAATTAGGCAGTTTATAATTTTAGTGTCCCTAATTCTCTCATTTGTTTATCAAATTTTACTATTCTTTCCAAAAATATCGACAGAAAAATAATTATGAAAAATTGGCAACAAAATGTCAAAATTATGACAAATGTGTTGAAAGAATGACAAAAAAAAATTACAAAAATCTGACAAATATGACAAAAAAATTTAAAATACAATGAAAACAAAATCAACAAAACTTTGTCGAAAATTTGACTAATGGGATAAAAATAAGACAAAACTTTTACCTAAATATGAAGAAAATGACAAAATTATGGCAAAAAAATATCACAAATGTGGTAAAAAACAAACCTATGACAAACCTATGACATATAGAACAAATTACAAAAAAAATACAAGTGTGGTAAAAACATGACAAAAATATGACCAAACATGAAAAAATTATGACATACCAAAAATTGAGATAAAAATATGACAAATGTATGGCAAAAATACGACAAATATGACAAAATGATGATTAAAATATCACACAAATTTGAAACTTAAAGGACAAAAATACGTCTATGTCGTCAAACAATGTAAAAATGTGACAAAATCTTTCAGATTGTTGTCATTTTTTACCACATTAGTCATACGTTTGCCATATTGAAGATGTATAATGATCTACCGATGAACATCAAAGACAGTTCAAACTTGAATGTTTTTAAGAAGCTGACAATACAATATGTCAAACAGACAATTTGATACAAAGACTAATCCTAAAAAGGATCATATCAATGTGATGAAGTTCTGACGAAGCATCAGACAGAAAATTGTACGGTGATGGACATACGCGGGAGTAAGACGAACAAGTCGTACAGAAATTGAACTATCAATGTTAATATAATTATCCAGAGGATAAAACAGTCCCTCCCACTCCTAAAGAAGCGTATGGGGTGGAGGTTGGACCCAAATGGGCCAATGGGACCATCACAAAATAAAATATTTTGTAATTTTATTGTTAATTTTTGTCGAAGTTTGTCAGATTTATGTCATCATTTTGACTTATTTTTATTCACTTTTGTCATATTTTTGACGAAGGCTTATCGAATTTTTGTCATTTTATTATTTAATTTATGTCATATTTTTTATCATAATTTTGTAATTTATTTGCCATGTTTTGTGATTTTGTTGTCAATTTTTTGTCATACTTATATAATGTTGCAGTTTTTTTGTGATATTTGTCATATCTCTGTCATATTTTTCCATTTGATACATTTCTATTTTATTTGTAAGAATGAATATTGTCATATTTTTGTCATTTTGTAAGGTTTCTAGAATTTTTTCGGCTCGTATCCAGGCCGGACAAATCCGAGATATTTTATCTAAAAAGCTGCCAATTCGGCCAAAGTTAGTCAAAACTTTGAAGTAACTCAACCAAAGTCAAATTTTTTTATTATTATTGTCATAATTTCATGTCATGTTTCACCACATTTTTGTCTATTTTTGACCACATTTGTCAGATTATTGTTATAATTCAGTTATATTTGTCGGATTCTCGTCATACTATGTTTACCACCTTTTTCATATTTTTGTCATTATGGATTGCCATTAATCCAATCCCCAAGAATTTCATCATGATTATTTTTATCCCTTTGATATAAAAAAAATCAAGAAAAAAAAAATCGAGGCATCTTTTCTGAAAATGCCGGTAATATTTACCAAAAGCTGTAAAATATTTGGTAATTTTTATTGCCACGGTTCTTCTGAATCGAAAGAACGGACGACTCTCCAGCAGGGTTGCCAAAATCACAGAAAAATCTTTAATTTCACTGAATTTTGAGCAAATTTTCATCACAGAATCTGTGTCACTCACAGAACTTGGAGTTTTAGAATATTCACAGATTTGTTTTAAATTTTGTAAATTGAAATTTCTAACTTTTATTTTGAAAAATTGGACAAGATTGATAGTGTCAATTGATTATTCACAAATTAAATGTAGAAATGACGTTTATTTCACGACTTTTCAGTGAAATCAATGAAAAAAGCTTCACAGAAAACCATCTCAGATTTTTTGGGTAAAATCACAAAAAATCATAATTTTTTTCTTGTCAAACTACAGAATTTTTTCTGGCAACCTTGCTCTCGAAAAATAACCATAGACATTTTTAAGATTGGCCCTAAGAACTGACCTGTGCAAAATTTCATCTCAATCGGATTTGATTTAGGGGTGCCTCAAAGTGCTCAAAGTTTGACCCTTAAAAATCATCCCAAAGGGAAGATACCAAAGGAAAAGGAAAAATCGAAATTTTAATTCTAGTACCAAATGACTTAAAAATGCATAAGACGTCCAAATCTGGTGTTATCTTGAATTTTTTTTTAGATCGACTTAAAAATTTCAAAAACTGCCAAAGGGCGAACACCGTAGAAAATTCGGAAAATCCAAATTTTAATTTAGACGTAATTTTCTTTTCAGCTGCCCCATTCTGGATGGGCCGAAAATATGGCTCAGTCCCAGTTTCCGGAAAAAAATCTTTGATTTGACGAAAACAAAATCTGAATTTCTGTGACTTTACTCAGAAATTCTGTGCCAGTTTTGTGTGATGCTTTTTCCGTTAATTTCTTTCAAAAGCCATGTGAAATTTTGTTTTTTGTCTTATCGCGTGAAATGAAATAAAATTAATTGAAAAAAAAAACATCCAAAACTTTGGAATTCTGTGAATATTTTTAAAATTCTGGGTTCTGTGACACAATTCTGTGATGAAAATTGGTTCAAAATTCTGTGAAATTATAGATTTTTCTGTGATTTCGGCGACCTTGCCTGTGAGTTTCCGCGAGCAACATCAGAGGGGAAAAAATAAAGTGAATCATGAAATGGAAGCGTCTTCTGGAAATGCCGGTGATTTTTACCAAAAACTGTAAATTATTCGGTATTTTTTTCCCGAAACCAAGATTCGATTCATCTTGCGTCATCATCAAAAGCTGAAATTCCCGAACGTTTTATCATTGTCGGTAAAAATGAAAGGAAATTTTCTTAGTTTTCGGTAGAAATGGCGGTATGTCGGTAAAAATCAACGGTCGTTCGGTAAAAATCACCAATTGTTCGGTAAATATTATCCTTTTTTTCAAATATTTTGCCAAAATTTGTCGGTAATTCGGTATAACTTACTGGTATTTCGGAAATCATAACAGGTTTTTCGGTAAATATTACCGAACTTCTACAGCTTTTCGGTTAAATATTCACAGGATTTTGGTAATTTATACAGATATTTTGATAATAATTACAGGTAAACGGTAAACTCTACAGGTCATTCGGTTCATATATATTACCGAGCTTTTATAGTTTTTCAGTTGAATATTACCGGCCTTTCGGTAAAAATAACAGACATTTCGGTTCAAAAACTATCGGTTGTTCGGAAATTGAACGAACTGTCACTTTGATAGCTGTCAAATTTTTGACAGATTATCTCGGATATGGTCAGCCGAGTTTCAGTATTTTTTAATCGAAAAAAGTCCGCAATATTTGACAGCTGTCACTTCTCGGCCATGAAAAAAATACCGAACAGGTTACCGATCTCCACAGCTTAGTAATTCGGTAAAATTATTACCGAACTTGGTAATTTGCGTTAACTGTGTATGTTTCTATGATCGCACTCATATTTTTGTGAAGATTTTTTAAGCTTAATTTATGCTTTTTTGGTAGAATAAGTTTGGACAGAAAAAACTACCGTACTCGCAAATTTCCGTTTTCTGCTAAAGGTAATGCAAGTGGAATGCATCCGCCTGATTGGGGCACGCGTTTTCCGCGCTTTCGAAACAGCCACACACTTGAGAAGGAGCTTATCATCATTTTGGGGCAGGGAGCTCGACTCAAGTACTAGGTATCAGCAATCAAAATGGCTTGCGCACACAATCCTCCACTCGAACGAAAGTCAGCAGACAGACGTCGTAAACACTAGCTAGTCGTCGTTCGTTGGGCACCTCGACCCCGTGCGCCGCTCCAACTTAAACCTCTAATCCCGTTCACACTTTCTTCCACCGGAGCTCACTCTCTCACTTTAACCAAAACGCTCTAACGGAACTTCTGCACCGCGCCAAAGGTCGGACACGATCCCGAACCTTCCGAGGTGGGTGGCCTTCTACACCTGCCCAATAAACCCAGCAGAACACTTACTGCAAACACTACGGAACTTAGGAGAAACAAAAAAAAACGACGCGTCGATGCTCGTCAGGATTCGCTTAATCAAGACTTCAATCTGAATCCTGGAGTCACATAAACCGGGGATAAACAAACACTGCACTGGAAGTAATTAGCCTGAAACGGATTTTCGCGTGACGCACGATTAGAAGTTACTACGGCTGAGGCGTATTACAATGCGTTCTAAGGGTTCTTTTGAACTAAAGCGCGCGATTCTACGCTAGAAGTGAGCACGATCGCTAGAAAGGTTCATATGCGACTAAAGCCGCCCTCAGCAGAGCCGGTTTTTTGCGCCCTCCTGCGCTCTTTTGATTTCCTTAGAGAATTTGAGAGAGAAAGCGAGAACAACAACGCTCCAGCAAGAGATTCTCTCAGCAACGGATCGCACCGCACCGCAACGCCAAAAACCGGTCGCGCGCGGTTATTGATGGTGGAAGTTCGCCGCGTGCTTCCTTACTTTTTGAAACCGACTGACCTACGTTGCTGAATGCTGAAATGGTAAAAGGGCGCCCGGGAACCACCTAATTATCTTCCCCACGCCACGACCCAAACGAAAAAAAACTAAGAAAAAAAAAAATTGGAAAGATATGCGTGTATGCAAAAAAGGTGGCCCTTGACTCTCTCACGGTTTCGGTTTGGATCGGTTCGGTCGGGGTAAGGAACTTTTTTGCCCGGAAAGACGGCAGCAGCAGCAGAAACTAACTAGTGAAGCAAAGCAGTTCAACATCATCCGTTTGTTGGTTCCATTCAAAACTGTTGCGTTGTGTTGTCGTGTTTTTTTTTTCGCCGCTTTAAATTTCTTCGGGATTCCTTCCTGGCTGATACAGCGACAGCATACAACAAGCCCTGGGAAGACTGGGATCGACTTTCGGCTTCCTGTTACTTTTCCATCCGTTTAATTTTTTGTTTAGGGTGGTTCCTGAACATGATAATCTTATTTAGCTCAGTTTATAAAAGATGCTAATAACGTCTTATGCATTTTCCGGTTACTACCACATATGTTTGCTACATCATGTGGTCCAAATATAAATTTTTGACGCTAGGGCCGGGATCAATTATCAAATTGTTGTTTTGTCGAAAATTTACATTTCTGGAAAAAAAAATCGACAAAATTTATTCTGGTGTTCTTATTGATAGCAATCATAGAATCGGTGATTTATAAGTTTGTGATATCAAATCAAGGCAATCCACTTCTACTGGGAGCAGCGGTGCCAGATTGCAAACCGCTCAAGTCCGTAGGTTTGTCGAAAATCGAAAAAATGTACTGATTTTGGTCACGGTATAAATAAACAAGGTAGGCTACTAACACGAATAAACAACTCTTTTGAATGTGAACAAGTGACGTCATTACTATCTTCGAATAGTGTGACAGGCAAAAAGTTTTGCGCGCGTAAGATAATGCTGCATACATCGAGGATCACTAGATGGATAGTAATGACGACATTATCGTTGGCATACCAGATACTTTCTGAAAAAAGAGAGACATTTCACGAAAAAAAGCGGAACATTTAGGAAAGTTGACAAAGTTCGATATTGAACTAGTGTTCACTAGCTCTAATAATCAACTGAAATCCATCTTAGGATCGACAAAAGATCCAGTGGAGCTGTGTACAAAATCAGTTGTTCCGACTGTGATAAAGTGTACATTGGACAAACCAAAAGGAAGTTCAACGAACCAAACGTTCACTGAAGAAGGTAGTAAGTTGCTATCGAAATACTGGTATATGAACTTTTCATTTACCGTGGTTGAATTCAAAGGAATCTTTCGATTGCTTTGATTCAACAAATGTATTTCAAATTGGTTTTGAAAGTTTGAAAAACTCAAGAAACATTTATCATTGTATACTTTTTACAATTGAGTAGAAAAAGGTGATTTGTGTAATTGATAAGTGTAATTAAGTGAACTTTGTAAAAGTTTTCCAAGAAGAAAAGCGGGACATGTCCCGCTTTTGCGGGACGGATGGCAACCCTAAATTATCGGGAAGATATCACCTTATTATATTGTACACCGTGGATTTGTCGAAATGAAACTTGATGACCTTTTTTCGATCGTCAGGTATAATTTTCGTTTATCTACAGAATCCCGTTAATTTTTTCGATAATCCGTAGGAAATGCTTAAAGTCCGTAGATTTTGAGCATCGATCCGTAGCTCCGAAGAAATGCTTAAAATCCGTAGATCTATGGAGAAATCTGTAGATCTGACAACGCTGACTGGGAGTCACATTCCCTGTTGAATCTTCGTATCGTTCGGACGTATCTCTTCCGCTCAGTAAAGTTTAGTTCTTTCGTTTTCCGTGTAGTGCAAGAGTTCGCACCGCGAGCATATTTCACATTGTCGAGACGGATGACGAGAAAGAAGAGGAAGGCAGGCAGGAACAAGCCCTGCAAAAACTGACCCTGTTTCAATGGATAATACCAAGTGGATGGAACGTGATCTATCGGACGGTGCTAGTAATTGCGCCTCGAAAAGCGTTCGCTGTACAGAGACAGCCTCAAACGCCAGCGACGTAGGTGAAACATCAACAACGCCGGGGCGCCGTTGAAAATAAAACTGCCCCTATTGGTATCGTAGCCCCCAAATCGTACCACTGCAGAAGCTCATCAGCGACTTTGGTTTGATAGGAATATCCACCAAGTATAAACTGCGGGAATCAAGGTCTACACCCGTTCCAGAGAGGACTCTAACTGCGTTGCCGAATTTTTGAGAAATTAAGAAATGGAATTTTTCACTCTCGATATTCCTGGTGACAAACCGTTCAAGGTTGTTATCCGATTGGCCAGGAATTGAAGGACAGATACAAGTTGGCACCTTCGGCAATCTACAAGATCAAAAGGAAGGACGAGGTTCATTTCTCGAAAAGTACAGTCACATTAAATGCTCTCAGAGTAATTCAAACCCTCCTAGTCGTCCGAATTCGCTGGGAGAAGTACCGGAGCGGCCGTCACTCAGTGCCAGAAATTGCTTTCTGACGCCACGCTGCAGTCGATGCGCCTTGCCACACATTTCTTTGGAGTGTCAGGCCAACGGCAATAGCGGTCCAAAATGAGAAACATACAAATAGATCCGAAAAGAGGCATTAACATCACATCAACCAAGGCAAAGCCAAACCAACCCCCTGCGCTTTAATAGCATGGATTTTCCGCCGCTCCAATCGATGCCGATATCACAGCCACGGTCGCAGCCTTCAATCAACCCAACATCAACCGGTCCCACTGCTGGTACAAGTTTGCTCTCTCCCTGGTTGGTGCCCAATTACATCATCTGAAGAATCCGACAAGTTCTCTCCGGAGGAATTGTTGAACAGACTGAGCAAATTCAGGTTCTAGTGTAACGGTTCTCGAAGTTTGCTGATCAAAAGATTGATTAACTGCCTCCACTTAGCGCCAAACGAGCACGCGACAATCGTGCTCGTTTGTGAAGCAGCAATTTCCGTTCGTGCCCGGCTAGACTCCTCAAGGCGAGTCCTTCTAAAAAAAATCAACCCGAACCAATCGCTATCCGAGACCCATTTACACCCGAGTTAACCCGAAAGTCTGTCCAACAGGGATACAAAACCTACAACGCGAAACAAGCAATAGTAAAACTTTTCTCTCAAAGTACGACAACCAGCTGAAAATTCAGATTTTACAATTTGTATTACTGCTTTTTACCGCCTAGGCCTCAAATCTGAACAAATATCTTGGGATCTCACCTATCGAACCTACTCTTCTTTATCGGCACACCAAGTGCTATTTTTAACAATTCAGCCAGGTTTGATAAAATATCTAACATCAATATTCCGCGTTTTCGAACGGAGTTATTTTTAGAACAGCACAGGACAATCAAACCGGATCTGACCTTATTTGAGCGGCTACTTTTCCTCCGGGCGGCTAATTGGGCAGATGCTGTCAGTTTCTCTGACGATGTGTGTCCGGGCTAATCGAGCGATGATGTAATTTGCCTGCGTGTCGTACCACTGGATTCGGAATCCGGGAGATCAGGGGGCAATTGACGACCACCAGTGATCTCAGGTGAACAGATTTTTCCACCTGGGTCCGTGAATGCGCGGGAGGTTGGACGCTGACCCTATGGTAACGGGACCAATCCCTGGACAGCGTCGATCTGGCTGATCGGCACTTCCTGCACTCACAAGTAACACCTTCGCTTGAAGGAAAATCTTTTCGGATGGCTAAGCTTGGATCTCCACCCTGCTGGAGGACCTGGTTCGATCCTGGTATCGGAGGTCTTTAAGCAACTCCTACGTTAACCTGGTCGTCGATCGAGACAACCGGATTCGGTTCCTGCCAGTGGAGCGTAAAGGTAGATCACTTGAACCGAAAGATGGTGACGATCTATCAACGTCACGGTATTTTTTTCTCGGAACTGTAATTTGTGATTCTGAACCAACCAGTGACTTATTCCGACAACTCAAATCACAAACCACTTTAAGTTTTTACTTGACTTTAACTTTTTACTTGGCAATCAACTGATTGCCGCACAAATCGAGAAAAAAAATCATTATTGGCAAACGAGGGTATTGACCCCCGGAAATTGTAAATACGAAATCAAATCCCACTAATACATACAATAAATGTATTATCCGATCGTAATCTCTCGGAATTGGTCAGAAATTCCGTTAACCCGGAGAGATGGATGATTGGACGGCGATCGGTTACCAAATTGTGGTTCTACCTCCCACCCCTAGGGGCGCAAATCTAACTTTTAACGGAACTGAAATCACTACTTTTAAATTGAGCAACTATGCCTCGACTCGATTAACGTAAGGAAAAAAGGTCGCCAATCCATCGTATAAAAAGATCTAATCGATTGCTGCAAAAATTTACAACAATCTATTAAACCTCTTAATCATTTTGTAACAAACAACGTTACACTAGGAAACTTAAGCATTCTATTTTTTTTTGTACTTGTTTCACTGTACTTACCTGGAACGCTTATTCTGATAGGGCCAAATCCACAGACCTTGCTGACTTTCTCAACATCGACGTGGGTCTGCTTTCCCAGACCCATCAAAAACTCGGTGACAGTATCTGGCTGCCGGATCACATCATCGTACGACTTGATCGCACTAGCTCCAAGGGGGCGGTGTGGCCATCGTAGTAGTACGAAAAGCAATTAACTTCAAGATCTTGCCGCACATTCGCACCACCATAATCGAAGTCATAAGTGTAGAGGTTGAGACAACGACTGGAAACGGCAGTGCTTCGCCAGCAACGGGTTGTCAGCTCACTTTTCCAGGGACCTCACTGCCATCACACGATCCAGCTGCCGATCTGTAATCAGTCGGGATTTAAACGCCCGGCGGAACTATCATCAAAACCAAAACGGTCGACCATTATTCGACCACTCGCAGCATGGGCTCTACATAGTGGAATTTCCGGACGAACCAACTTATGTTTTCCAGGTCCTCTTAAAGTTAGTGACGGTCTGCTCAGTTCACCTGTCGAGAAGGCAGATGCGATAGGAAACCACATCACCTCATCGCGATTGCTTGGCTCGAACATGGCCAGTCCATTTAAATCAGGTTGCTCAATGATTGATTGATAACTCCGGGAAGACAAAATCTCTGCCGAACAAGTGAGCTCAGCGCTGAAGGCTACCAAGAACATGAAAGATCTCTTGCAAAGGCAGTTCAACACCTTCGCTCACTGGTTTGACACCGACTGCTTGCCTCTGAATTCTGAACCACAGCAAATGTGCGGTCATTTCATTTTCTCGCAAGCGGAACCCTCTTCACGCAGGGTACACTCTCGCGAACGAAACCATCGCCCGGGTGGACCACATCAATGATCTGGGCGTTATCCTAGACCATCGGCTGGAGTTTAAGACTCATACGAATTACATCGTTGATAAAGCATATAAAAGTCTTGGCTTCTTATTTCGCGTACAAAGGAGTTTAAAGATGTGTACATACTGCCTAAAAACCTGTATTGCAGCATAGTTCGCTCAACTCTCGAATATGCATCTGCAGTTTGGTGCCCATTTTACCAGAATGGAGCTGAACGAATAGAGGCTATCCAGCGGCGCTTTATACGGTATGCCCTGCGACACTTGAACTGGTTAGATCCGTTTCGTTTACCCAGTTACGAAAACCGTTGCCGCCTAACTGATTTAGACACGCTTCAAAATCGTCGAAACGCTGCACGTGCTTTAATCGTAGCGTATCTCCTTGCGTCGAGGATTGACTCTCCCACGCTGCTGGAGGCTATTCCCCTCAGTGTGCGGCCCGAGGATTAAGGAATCAAAATCTGCAGCTCTAACTATGTTCCCATCCGGCTGAATAAAGCTTAGTTCTTTTAGAAATGGGACAGTTACGAATGCGTGTATCTCAAAAAACCGTTTGTTTGATCTTAATACTTTCAATGAAAGAAATGAAGGTAAACTTATGATAATTCATGAAAAAAATTAAAAAATTTTTTTTCGTTTTTTGTAAGAACATTTTTGGCTTTATTCTTGATATATCCCATCGACCAGCGCACACTTTTTTCATTCATGATATTGATCAGTTTTTCAAACTTATACTTCGTCTTATCGGTATTTTAGGTGGCTACATCGTTTTCCTTCAATTTCTGTTACTTTTCGGTCCAATATTTCTCTTTTAGAAGAAACTGAGGACAGTTTAGTAGATACAGCAGTATGGAAATTAATAAAACTTGATTATTTTTAAGCCACTTTAAAGCGTTTTTAGTGGAATTTCTAATGGCAAAATTTGACAATAACGAAGCAAAACCACCATGAGATTGAACTAAAAGTATAATCGGGTAGTATAGATTGTAGGTTGCGAAGCGTACATACAAGATTACTCTTTAAAGGCTTTTAAAAACAGCGAAAACCAAAGTTTTCGGTTTGAAAATGGTTGTTTTTTTCCACCGGATCAGAATTTTAGCTAATCATTAAATTTTATACAAAACAACCAGCAAATACATAATTTAATCTGCTAGGGACCTTGACACGAGCAGACATGGTAAAGAATTCAAACGCTGGAATTGGTATGAAATAGGGTTTATCATGAGTTTTGGCGTTCATCAGAAATCATCTGTCGCTAGCCTCGGTACCGGCTATACAGCTTACAACGCTCTGAAACATCAAAAAAGTATTGTTTGAGGTTAGATCTGAATAATTTCTATCTAAACTACACTTTCAGCGTATTGGAGATAAAAAATTGGACCATTTCAGCGATCTACACTTAGTTTTTCGCTTATTCCAAATTGAAAATTCTGGTATGAGACTTGACTTCCCTGATGACCCTTAACCGTAGTTACCCATCATGTGCTTCACTCCAATTTGAGCTTTTTGGACATTTTTGACAGTGTTTGCCTACTTTTACTCCACTCACACACAGTAATTCTTTGAATAATCAACGGTTTTTTTAGGTATCAATTTAATAATGACGGATTTTAAAGAAAACTGTGCAAAATATAATTTTTTTCTTTTTCTCTTGCATCGTAAATACCTCAAAAACGCAAAAATTTTAAATTTTGACAAAAATAGGTCTGGAAGTACTTTTCACAAGCAGCAAAATGCTGTCAAAATTTTTAATATCCGATCACTAGTAAACGAGTTATTAGTAAAAGAAAGTGTCCCATTTCTAAAAGAACTAAGTTTTAACTACGGAGCCAACAGCGCTCTAATTGGAATTTTGAGAATTTTCAACCGCTTCGCCGAGTACTTCGACTTCGACGTTTCAAGGGCTACTTTCCGCAGAAAAATTTTAATGGTTTCGAGAACTTTGTAGATTCAAATAGTTTTTAGTTCAGTATTTTATAAAGTTATCAACAGGATCACATGTTGATGTTTTTACACAAATAAATATACCAGCTGAAAAGATTGTATCAAATTTACTAAAACAGCATATAGCCGCAAAAGTGGAGGCGATATATTAACAATGACAAGATTCCAACGGTTCAATTTCCTCACAAAAGCAAAATAAATGATTTGAAGTAATTTGAGTAAAACAAAAAAAAACTTCCTCCACCGAGATTTGAAATCCAGTCCTGCCAACTCATCAGTTGATATGATTCACGGTATAGCTCTATGGTAGCAAACTGGACGATCTCACCGAAAGCTCCAAGGCAGCAGGTCTCGAAGTCAATGTCGAGAATACCAAGTCGATAAAGATCAACACAGGAAATCCCTCCAGTTCCATGGTAGCTGGGCAGCAAGTTGAGAAAGTGAAGTGCTTCCAGTATCTTGGTAGCCAGATAACGCCTGATGGTGGTACCAGGAAAGACATCGAAACCCGGATCAGAAAGGCCCGTTTTGCATTTGCGAGTCCCCGAAACATCTGGCGGTCACGCCAGATCTCTCTACGAACGAAATTCCGAATCTTCAACTCAAACGTCAAATACGTATTGCTGTACGGGTGCGAAACTTGGTGCACATATGCGGTGACGACACGACAACTGCAAGTATTTGTAAACCGCTGCCTGTGGAATATCAATCCAATCCAAAACCTGGACACAGATGGCTGTTTCCCTTGTAGCTACTACCTAACCTAATGAATACTTGATACTCGAAATTTCTACGTGTGGACCCAGGAATAGGGCAGTTCTCTCGAAGCAAGATGGCAAAATCTACTGAAAGCTTTTGTAAGGTTGAATGAGGACCTAGCAAACGTATATTTACTATACTAAATATGGAAAGAATCGTGAATCCATAAAAGAATTCATATTTGAGTGTCCGGAATGGATAAGAAATTGGAGGATAACGAGGGCTGCACTCTTGCCAATCGCATCATGTGGGTTAGAGTATACCAGCAGGGAGAAGGGAGGCGAACAAAGCCTTATCCTAATCCTTGCCCTAGTCCTTGTCCCAGTTCTTGATAAAACTGACAAAATTGACCAAATTGACAATACTGACAAAATTGACAAAATTAAAAATATTGACAAAATTGACAAAATTGACAAAATTGACAAAATTGACAAAATTGACAAAATTGACAAAATTGTCGAAATTGTCAAAATTGTCAAATTTGTCAAAATTATCAAAATTATCAAAACTGTCTAATTTATCAAAATTGCCAAAATTGTCAAAATTGTAAAAATTGTTAAAATTGTCAAAATTGTTAAAATTGCCAAAATCGTTGAAATTGTCAAAATTGAAAAAAATGTCAAAATTGTCAAAATTGTCAAAATTTTCGAAATTGTCAAAATTGTAAAAAATGTCAGAATTGTCAAAATTGTTAAAATTGACAAAATTGAAAAAATTGTCAAAATTGTCAAAATTTTCGAAATTTTCGAAATTTTCAAAGTTATCAAAATTGTAAAAAGTGTCAAAAATGTTAATGTTGTCAAAATTGTTAAAATTGACAAAATTGACAAAATCATTGAAATTGTCAAAATTGTCAAAATTGACAAAATCGTTAAAATTGTAGAATTGACAAAATTTGCAAAATTAACAAAATTGCCAAAATTGACAAAATTAACAATATTGACAAAATTGACCTTATCGACAAAATTGACAAAATTGAAAAAAAAAATTACAAAATTGACAAAATTGTCGAAATCGTCGAAATTGTCAAAATTGTCAAAATGGTCAAAATTGTCAAATTTTCAAAATTTTCAGAATTGTCAAAATTGTCAGAATTGTCAAAATTGTCAGAATTGTCAAAATTGTCAGAATTGTCAAAATTGTCAACATTGTCAACGTTTTCATAACTGTCAAAAATTGTAAAAAATGATGAAACTGTAAAAAAATGTCAAATCGTCAGAATTGTCAAAATTTTTAAAATTGTCAAAATTTTCAAAATTGTTTAAATTCTCAAAATTGTCAAAATCGCTGAAAATTGACAAAATCGTCACGAATTTGTCAAAATCGTTAGAACTCTCAGAATTGTGAAAATTGTCAAAAAATTCGAAATTGTCAAAATTATCAAAATTGTCAAATTTGTCAAAATTGCCAAAATTGTCACAATTGCCAAAATTGTCAAAAACGTCAAAATAGTCAAAATTGACAAAAGTGTCAAAATCGTTAAAATTGTCAAAATTGTCAAATTAGTGAAAATTGTCGAAATTGTCAAAATCTTTAAAAGCGTCAAAATTATTTTTTAGAAATAGTACTAACCTAAACTGCTATCCGAAAAAGATTGATGCTTACCTGAAAATAAAAAGAAATTAAGATTATAATTTTGAAAGAATATTGTATTTTTTAATTTTTTTTATATTCTGTAAGTTTTAAAAATAAACACCACCCTAAATAATTCGTGGGCATAATTTTGCTCAATTACGGACTTATCCTTAAAAATGGTTCTCATAGGAACCTACTTATTTCACGATTGTTTTTTTTTCTTCGTTTTATGGAAGAAACAAAACTTTTATTGGAACCAACCTGACATACGCAGTTTTTCTGCTGCTGCTGCTGCAAAAACAGAAACTAAATCTGGACCACGATCGCATGTTTTCGGTCAAACAAATCGTGCGACTCAACGCAGAAATTTGCCTAAACGGAAGATCAACGGAAGAGCGTGAGAACGAAAACTTCCAACATAACAAACGTTAACTCTCTCTCTATCTTTCTCTCTTCGATCGGAGAGGACATTTTTCTTTCCTCTCGATAGATCGCTCTTTCCGTAGTCTCTGCTAACGTTCGCGGTGGGGTGTTTTTTCTTTTTTTTCCGCTTGTTTTCTGGAACTTCAACGGAACGGGGCGATGGCGTTAACATCCATTTGAACCAAACACTCGACTCGACCGATCGACCGACTGTGTGGATTCTCTGTGCTGGCTAATGCTATGGTAATTGAATTTCAACGCCACGAAGCACCGGATCAAAACGAAATCCCGAAGAACACACGTACTCTGGGGCAAACGCATGAAGAAGGAGAGCGTTACGACGAGTTCGGGTTTATGTAGTTTTAGTTATTTTTTTCTTTTCAATCCAAGCGAAAGGCTTTCGAACCTTCATTGACCCGTATCCGAAAGACGGGGACCGGATCGAAGAAAATTGAGGAAGAAGAAAAACACTTTAGAAGGGTGTTGACTCTAGCTGTGCGGCCATTTGTTGGGTTTTATTAAATGGTGACCGATCGGAAATACAGGGCAGCTGAAATGTGGCAGTTAGCAAAAGAATTACAGCGAATTAGCTTCCAGAGAGAGAAAAAAAAGTTTAGCGCCGGTTAGAGGATTTGATCCCAATTTTCTAAGGATGATGAAGCACCCGTTATCTCCTGGCGCCACATTTGCAAATCTACTTTCAACGATTGAGGTCAACGGAAGATCAATTGCTGAACGTCATTTCTTTGTCTTTCGTTTGTCATTCTCAATTGAGCAGCTGCAAGTGATTTTTAAGTACCTACACATTGTTTGAGGTGATCCCAAACGTTGTTGTTGCTGTTGTCTCGATTTTGTTTGTTTTGATTCGTTGATTCTTTTTCGCTTTACCGAACGACGATCTCGGAGCATCGAGAAGAGTGGGTAAATTTTTTGCTCGTTAGACCCATAAATCGTCGTTCATCTAAGGCGAAACAGGGGAAAAAAAACGTGAACAACCAACCAACAATCCCTCCTCTGATTCGCAGAAATCTCGCGTCGTTGTTCGTTTGCTCGGAAATTGGTTACAGATTTTTGCATCCACACTTCATGTATAGAAATAAAGGAAAACATGTGTGCAGAATTTTTTTTCCGAACAACAAAGCAGTGATTTTTTGCCGATGTTGTTGATCTTCATTTGAACCAAAAAGCTGTCAGAACAAAACAGATATTGACAAAGAATTTTGCTAAAAAAATCTAACGGGAACTTTTCCAAATATTTTCTTTTATAAACTCATTAATTTGATTTTTTTTTTCAAATTTAAAATGTTTCGTCCTTTCTAAAAATTCAATACCAAAAACGCCGATTTGCCAAATGTGGCGAAACAAGACAAGTTTCTACCCTCGCAGAAACATGACAAGCTTCGGCGAGTAGGAAAACGGGTGTAACGTTCGTTCTCTCAATTTTTTATCGCTTTTAGTTGCTGTTGTTGATCTGCAAATGATGATTCCTCCCTCTTCCCAGATGATGAGCTGTTAGAAAAATGGACCAAATGGCAGCAAACAGACAGGTCCGAATGAACAGCTGATAAATTGACAACAACAAAAAATGACGACTAACCTGAATGAAATTGAAACAAAAGATTTTAAATTTAGACAGATGTACATGAAAAAATAAACAAAGTTGTAAAATACGACAAAATAAATAAAATTGACAAAATTGTCAGAATTGACAGAATTGTCAAAATTGACAAAATTGACATAATTGACAAAATTGACAAAATTTACAAAATTTACAAAATTGTCAAAATTGTCAAAATTTTCAAAATTTTCAAAATTGTCAAAATTGTCAAAATTGTCAAAATTGTCAAAATTGTCAAAATTGTCAAAATTGTCAAAATTTTCAAAATTGACAAAATTGACAAAATAGACAAAATTGACAAAATTGACAAAACTGACCAAATTGACAAAATTGACAAAATTGAAAAAATTGACAAAATAGACAAAATTGACAAAATTGACAAAATTGACAAAACTGACTAAATTGACAAAATTGACAAAATTGACAAAATTGACAAAATTGACAAAATTGACAAAATTGACAAAATTGACAAAATTGACAAAATTGACAAAATTGACAAAATTGACAAAATTGACAAAATTGACAAAATTGACAAAATTGACAAAATTGACAAAATTGACAAAATTGACAAAATTGACAAAATTGACAAAATTGACAAAATTGACAAAATTGACAAAATTGACAAAATTGACAAAATTGACAAAATTGACAAAATTGGCAAAATTGACAACATTGACAAAATTGACAAAATTGACAAAATTGACAAAATTGACAAAATTGACAAAATTGACAAAATTGACAAAATTGACAAAATTGACAAAATTGACAAAATTGACAAAATTGACAAAATTGACAAAATTGACAAAATTGACAAAATTGACAAAATTGACAAAATTGACAAAATTGACAAAACTGACTTAATTGACAAAATTGACAAAACTGACAAAATTGACAAAATTGACAAAATTGACAAAATTGACAAAATTGACAAAATTGACAAAATTGACAAAATTGACAAAATTGACAAAATTGACAAAATTGACAAAATTGACAAAATTGACAAAATTGACAAAATTGACAAAATTGACAAAATTGACAAAATTGACAAAATTGACAAAATTGACAAAATTGACAAAATTGACAAAATTGACAAATTTGACAAAATTGACAAAATTGACAAAATTGACAAAATTGACAAAATTGACAAAATTGACAAAATTGTCAAAATTGTCAAAATTGTCGAATTGTCAAAATTGTCAAAATTGACAAAATTGTCAAAATTGTCAAAATTGTCAAAGTTGTCAAAATTGTCGAAATTGTCAAAATTGTCAAAATTGTCAAAATTGTCAAAATTGTCAAAATTGTCAAAATTGTCAAAATTGTCAAAATTGTCAAAATTGTCAAAATTGTCAAAATTGTCAAAATTGTCAAAATTGTCAAAATTGTCAAAATTGTCAAAATTGTCAAAATTGTCAAAATTGTCAAAATTGTCAAAATTGTCAAAATTGTCAAAATTGTCAAAATTATCAAAATTGTCAAAATTGTCAAAAGAGTCAAAATTGTCAAAATTTTCAAAATTGTCAAAATTGTCAAAATTGTCAAAATTGACAAAATTGACAAAATTGACAAAATTGTCAAGATTGTCAAAACTGTCAAAATTGTCAAAATTGTCAAAATTGTCAAAATTGTCAAAATTGTCAAAATTGTCAAAATTGTCAAAATTGTCAAAATTGTCAAAATTGTCAAAATTGTCAAAATTGTCAAAATTGGCAAAATTGTCGAAATTGTCAAAATTGTCAAAATTATCAAAATTGTCAAAATTATCAAAATTGTCAAAATTGTCAAAATTGTCAAAATTGTCAAAATTGGCAAAATTGTCAAAATTTTCAAAATTGTCAAAATTGTCAAAATTGTCAAAATTGTCAAAATTGTCAAAATTGTCAAAATTGTCAAAATTGTCAAAATTGTCAAAATTGTCAAAATTGTCAAATTGTCAAAATTGTCAAAATTGTCAAAATTGTCAAAATTTTCAAATTGTCAAAATTGTCAAAATTGTCAAAATTGTCAAAATTGTCAAAATTGTCAAAATTGTCAAAATTGACAAAATTGTCAAAATTGTCAAAATTGTCAAAATTGTCAAAATTGTCAAAATTTTCAAAATTGACAAAATTGACAAAATAGACAAAATTGACAAAATTGACAAAACTGACTAAATTGACAAAATTGACAAAATTGACAAAATTGACAAAATTGACAAAATTGACAAAATAGACAAAATTGACAAAATTGACAAAATTTCCAAACTGACAAAATTGACAAAATTGACAAAATTGACAAAATTGACAAAATTGACAAAATTGACAAAATTGACAAAATTGACAAAATTGACAAAATTGACAAAATTGACAAAATTGACAAAATTGACAAAATTGACAAAATTGACAAAATTGACAAAATTGACAAAATTGACAAAATTGACAAAATTGACAAAATTGACAAAATTGACAAAATTGACAAAATTGACAAAATTGACAAAATTGACAAAATTGACAAAATTGACAAAATTGACAAAATTGACAAAATTGACAAAATTGACAAAATTGACAAAATTGACAAAATTGACAAAATTGACAAAATTGACAAAATTGACAAAATTGACAAAATTGACAAAATTGACAAAATTGACAAAATTGACAAAATTGACAAAATTGACAAAATTGACAAAATTGACAAAATTGACAAAATTGACAAAATTGACAAAATTGACAAAATTGACAAAATTGACAAAATTGACAAAATTGACAAAATTGACAAAATTGACAAAATTGACAAAATTGACAAAATTGACAAAATTGACAAAATTGACAAAATTGACAAAATTGACAAAATTGACAAAATTGACAAAACTGACTTAATTGACAAAATTGACAAAACTGACAAAATTGACAAAATTGACAAAATTGACAAAATTGACAAAATTGACAAAATTGACAAAATTGACAAAATTGACAAAATTGACAAAATTGACAAAATTGACAAAATTGACAAAATTGACAAAATTGACAAAATTGACAAAATTGACAAAATTGACAAAATTGACAAAATTGACAAAATTGACAAAATTGACAAAATTGACAAAATTGACAAAATTGACAAATTTGTCAAAATTGTCAAAATTGTCAAAATTGTCAAAATTTTTTAAAAATTGTCAAAATTGTCAAAATTGTCAAATTGTCCAAATTGACAAAATTGTCGAAATTGTCAAAACTGTCAAAATTGTCAAAATTGTCAAAATTGTAATTTTATTTGTCAACACATGAAATTTACTGTTTATGGTCATGACTTTGTTCGAAATTCCCAAAGATTGAACGAACTACATTATTTATGAAAGGATTAAATGGTTGTGGTCCTATGTCACTTCCCTAGGGTACACCAATGTTCTGCGCGATGTAGTTACATATCTTTCCAAACTGAATTCTTGTTGCCTTTATTGTTTGGCTTTCAAGGGCTTTAAAATATGTTTTTTTTTTCATATATTTACGTTTCGGCGCTTTACGTCAAACTTTTTCAAGGAAACTGTGTCTTTTATTATTGGCACTTTAGCTTCTGCCTGACTTAGTCTTTAATTTAGTTCGTCAAAACTGAAAATAATAAAAAAAAAAAAACAGAATATTTGTTCATCGAGCCACAATAGTCCGTGCCATAATACCCTGTTTTAATTTCTCGTGGCAAACTTGCATCCCACTCAACATACGGTCGATGGTCATTTCGGAACGCTGAAGTCTTTGGTGCATACTATTCCTGGCAGCTCTTTTCCATGCGAACTCAAAACCAAACCGTATGTGCAACTATTTCGAAATCTCAGCCCCCTTTCCTTGGCGGAGCAAATAATGGAGCCAATAATCGTCGTAACTTATTTCCAAGCTCGTTTCCCTACCCAATTGCCAGGTTATGGACAGGAATTTATCGCCAAATGCATTTAGATTAACTCAATTCATGTGTCGGTGGTTTGGTCTCCTGGAAGGATTGGAAAAGACGAAGGAGGAATGCAATTTGAAAGAGCTCAATCTAACTACTCGAGGTGTGATGGAATTGCAAACATTGCTCCCCCTTCCTTTGGGTTGGTGGAATATTTTACCGGTTTGTTTTCTAGTCCGGCGGGATTATTTAAGTGCACACACAAATTTTGGGCTGGATCTCTTTGGTTGAGAGTGATGCAAATTGAAGGTTCAGTTGAGTTGCAAATCGGTTCCATATGTGCGGTTTCTTCCAGTTACTCTTGATGAGGTAATAGTTTATTTTAGCTTCCTTCATTGTGTTTCGAGGGAGTTTAACTAAATAGTATTGTAGAAATTGGGTGAGACTTTGTTGCGCAGCAAAGTTTCGATTTTGAACCTTGTTCTGTTTCTATGTTAAAGAATTGAAACCAGGTCGTAGCTCAAATTGAAAAAATCGTAAGGAGATTTAAATTTGTTACGGTTTCCACCATTCTTCGGTTTTCAATTTGATTGTTGAGCTGAGAAAATCCAAAGAAAAGGCAATCCCAGATCCGAAACCTGCTACTACCACCCACATGGCCCGAGGGTGTCATGTCCGATCAATTACCGCGCCCCTAAATTGGCCACCTTTCCGATGGGCTAACAACCCATCTCGCTTCCTTCGCCATCTCCGGCCCCTGTTTCCGAATCCCAAACCGAGGCTCTAATTGGCGAAACATCTCACGTCGAATGCTGCCGATAGGTAATCGGGTCATTTCGCTTCTTTGAAAGTGCACTAACCAACTCAACTAGCCAGGCATCTTCGTCGAGTCGTCTCAAGATTTAACCAACCAAACCGAAGCCAGAGCAATGACGTATACCTTCGGGCGAATCGAGACTATCCGGAGCGATCCGCATTAATGAGATTCGAAAACTAGGTCCGGGGCACTAGCCCTCTAGAGTTATGTACTTGGTGTTGAGGATCTTAAAATCACACCAATCGCGATACGGTTTCAGGCAATTTGCAGGTTGTTTCGTGCTGCATTTTTCCACTAACAAACTGGGCCGAGGACTTTTTGAGACTAACTGGCTTGGATAAGTCTACATGATGTTTATGCCATTTTTGAACGCAAAACTATCTTTCCTTGAAAAAGTCAGTTTTGAAATTTGAAACGTCAGACTCAGGAGAAAAAAATATCATACAAGAAGTGTGGGTTCTATAGAAAAGAAAACTGACAAAAATTCTGACAATTTTGACAATTTTAACAATTTTAACAATTTGGACAATTTTGACAATTTTGACGATTTCGACAATTTTAACAATTTTGACAATTTTGACAATTTTGACAATTTTGACAATTTTCACAATTTTGACAATTTTGACAATTTTCTTAATTAGTTCAATTTCTTCAATTTTCTCAATTTTCTCAATTTGCTCAATTTTGTCAATTTTGTCAATTTTGTCAATTTTGTCAATTTTGTCAATTTTGTCAATTTTGTCAATTTTATCAAATTTGTCAATTTTGTAAATTTCGTCAAATTTGTCAATTTTGTCAAATTTGTCAATTTTGTCAATTTTGTCAATATTGACAATTTTGACAATTTTTAAAATTTTGACAATTTTGACAATTTTGACAATTTTGACAATTTTGACAATTTTGGCAATTTTGACAATTTTGACAATTTTGACAATTTTGACAATTTTGACAATTTTGACAATTTTGACAATTTTGACAATTTTGACAATTTTGACAATTTTGACAATTTTGACAATTTTGACAATTTTGTCAATTTTGTCAATTTTGTCAATTTTGTCAATTTTGTCAATTTTGTCAATTTTGTCAGTTTTGTCAGTTTTGTCAATTTTGTCAATTTTGACAATTTCGTCAATTTTGACAATTTTGACAATTTTAACAATTTTGACAATTTTGACAATTTTGACAATTTTGAGAATTTTGACAATTTTGACAATTTTGACAATTTTGACAATTTTGACAATTTTGACAATTTTAACAATTTTGACAATTTTGACAATTTTGACAATTTTGACAATTTTGACAATTTTGACAATTTTGACAATTTTGACAATTTTGACAATTTTGACAATTTTGACAATTTTGTCAATTTTGTAAATTTTGTCAATTTAGTCAATTTTGTCAATTTTGTCAATTTTGTCAGTTTTGTCAATTTTGTCAATTTTGACAATTTCGTCAATTTTGACAATTTTGACAATTTTAACAATTTTGACAATTTTGACAATTTTGACAATTTTGACAATTTTGACAATTTTGACAATTTTGACAATTTTAACAATTTTGACAATTTTGACAATTTTGACAATTTTGACAATTTTGACAATTTTGACAATTTTGACAATTTTGACAATTTTGACAATTTTGACCATTTTGACAATTTTGACAATTTTGAAAATTTTGACAATTTTGACAATTTTGACAATTTTGACAATTTTGACAATTTTGACAATTTTGACAATTTTGACAATTTTGACAATTTTGACAATTTTGACAATTTTGACAATTTTGACAATTTTGACAATTTTGACAATTTTGACAATTTTGACAATCTTGACAATTTTGACAATTTTGACAATTTTGACAATTTTGACAATTTTGACAATTTTGACAATTTTGACAATTTTGACAATTTTGACAATTTTGACAATTTTGACAATTTTGACAATTTTGACAATTTTGACAATTTTGACAATTTTGACAATTTTGACAATTTTGACAATTTTGACAATTTTGACAATGTTGACAATTTTGGCAATTTTGACAATTTTTATAGTTTTGACAATTTTGACAATTTTGACAATTTTGTCATTTTTTTCAATTTTGCCAATTCTGTTTATTTTGCAACTTTCGTCATTTTATGTCATTTTTTTCTCCTTTTCGTGTCATTTTTTTGTTTATTTTTTTGTCAATTTTTTTTATGTCGATTTCTGTTATTACTGTGCCATTCAGTGTCATTTATGTGTCGTTTTAGTGTCATTTTTTGTCATTTTTGTTTTATTTTTGGTATCATTTTTGTCTCATTAGGTGGCATTTTATAACATTTTTGAGGGATTTTCTTGATATTTTGTGTCACTGCATTCATTTTGATAAATTTTGTGAAATTTGTAATACATTTTTGTGCCATTTTTTGTGTCATTTTTGTCATTTTTTGTCATTTTTGTCATTTTTTGTCATTTTTGTCATTTTTGTCATTTTTGTCATTTTTGTCATTTTTGTCATTTTTGTCATTTTTGTCATTTTTTGTCATTTTTGTCATTTTTGTCATTTTTGTCAATTTTTGTCATTTTTGTCATTTTTGTCATTTTTGTCATTTTTGTCATTTTTGTCATTTTTGTCATTTTTGTCATTTTTGTCATTTTTGTCATTTTTGTCATTTTTGTCATTTTTGTCATTTCTGTCATTTTTGTCATTTTTGTCATTTTTGTCATTTTTGTCATTTTTGTCATTTTTGTCATTTTTGTCATTTTTGTCATTTTTGTCATTTTTGTCATTTTTGTCATTTCTGTCATTTTTGTCATTTTTGTCATTTTTGTCATTTTTGTCATTTTTGTCATTTTTGTTATTTTTGTCATTTTTGTCATTTTTGTCATTTTTGTCATTTTTGTCATTTTTGTCATTTTTGTCATTTTTGTCATTTTTGTCATTTTTGTCATTTTTGTCATTTTTGTCATTTTTGTCATTTTTGTCATTTTTGTCATTTTTGTCATTTTTGTCATTTTTGTCATTTTTGTCATTTTTGTCATTTTTGGTCATTTTTATCATTTTTGTCATTTTTGTCATTTTTGTCATTTTTGTCATTTTTGTCATTTTTGTCATTTTTGTCATTTTTGTCATTTTTGTCATTTTTGTCATTTTTGTCTTTTATGTCATTTTTGTCATTTTTGTCATTTTTGTCATTTTTGTCATTTTTGTCATTTTTGTCATTTTTGTCATTTTTGTCATTTTTGTCATTTTTGTCATTTTTGTCATTTTTTTCATTTTTGTCATTTTTGTCATTTTTGTCATTTCTGTCATTTCTGTCATTTTTGTCATTTTTGTCATTTTTATCATTTTTATCATTTTTGTCATTTTTGTCATTTTTGTCATTTTTGTCATTTTTGTCATTTTTGTCATTTTTGTCATTTTTGTCATTTTTGTCATTTTTGTCATTTTTGTCATTTTTGTCATTTTTGTCATTTTTGTCATTTTTGTCATTTTTGTCATTTTTGTCATTTTTGTCATTTTTGTCATTTTTGTCATTTTGTCATTTTTGTCATTTTTGTCATTTTTGTCATTTTTGTCATTTTTGTCATTTTTGTCATTTTTGTCATTTTTGTCATTTTTGTCATTTTTGTCATTTTTGTCATTTTTGTCATTTTTGTCATTTTTGTCATTTTTGTCATTTTTGTCATTTTTGTCATTTTTGTCATTTTTGTCATTTTTGTCATTTTTGTCATTTTTGTCATTTTTGTCATTTTTGTCGTTTTTGTCATTTTTGTCATTTTTGTCATTTTTGTCATTTTTGTCATTTTTGTCATTTTTGTCATTTTTGTAATTTTTGTCATTTTTGTCATTTTTGTCATTTTTGTCATTTTTGTCATTTTTGTCATTTTTGTCATTTTTGTCATTTTTGTCATTTTTGTCATTTTTGTCATTTTTGTCATTTTTGTCATTTTTGTCATTTTTGTCATTTTTGTCATTTTTGTAATTTTTGTCATTTTTGTCATTTTTGTCATTTTTGTCATTTTTGTCATTTTTGTCATTTTTGTCATTTTTGTCATTTTTGTCATTTTTGTCATTTTTGTCATTTTTGTCATTTTTGTCATTTTTGTCATTTTTGTCATTTTTGTCATTTTGTCATTTTTGTCATTTTTGTCATTTTTGTCATTTTTGTCATTTTTGTCATTTTTGTCATTTTGTCATTTTTGTCATTTTTGTCATTTTTGTCATTTTTGTCATTTTTGTCATTTTTGTCATTTTTGTCATTTTTGTCATTTTTGTCATTTTTGTCATTTTGTCATTTTTGTCATTTTTGTCATTTTTGTCATTTTTGTCATTTTTGTCATTTTTGTCATTTTTGTCATTTTTGTCATTTTTGTCATTTTTGTCATTTTTGTCATTTTTGTCATTTTTGTCATTTTTGTCATTTTTGTCATTTTTGTCATTTTTGTCATTTTGTCATTTTTGTCATTTTTTTGTCATTTTTGTCATTTTTGTCATTTTTGTCATTTTGTCATTTTTGTCATTTTTGTCATTTTTGTCATTTTTGTCATTTTTGTCATTTTGTCATTTTTGTCATTTTTGTCATTTTTTGTCATTTTTGTCATTTTTGTCATTTTTGTCATTTTTGTCATTTTTGTCATTTTTGTCATTTTTGTCATTTTTGTCATTTTTGTCATTTTTGTCATTTTTGTCATTTTTGTCATTTTTGTCATTTTTGTCATTTTTGTCATTTTTGTCATTTTTGTCATTTTTGTCATTTTTGTCATTTTTGTCATTTTTGTCATTTTTGTCATTTTTGTCATTTTTGTCATTTTTGTCATTTTTGTCATTTTTGTCATTTTTGTCATTTTTGTCATTTCTGTCATTTTGTCATTTTTGTCATTTTTGTCATTTTTATCATTTTTATCATTTTTGTCATTTTTGTCATTTTTGTCATTTTTATCATTTTTATCATTTTTGTCATTTTGTCATTTTTGTCATTTTTGTCATTTTGTCATTTTTGTCATTTTTGTCATTTTTGTCATTTTTGTCATTTTTGTCATTTTTGTCATTTTTGTCATTTTTGTCATTTTTGTCATTTTTGTCATTTTTGTCATTTTTGTCATTTTTGTCATTTTTGTCATTTTTGTCATTTTTGTCATTTTTGTCATTTTTGTCATTTTTGTCATTTTTGTCATTTTTGTCATTTTTGTCGTTTTTGTCATTTTTGTCATTTTTGTCATTTTTGTCATTTTTGTCATTTTTGTCATTTTTGTCATTTTTGTCATTTTTGTCATTTTTGTAATTTTTGTCATTTTTGTCATTTTTGTCATTTTTGTCATTTTTGTCATTTTTGTCATTTTTGTCATTTTTGTCATTTTTGTCATTTTTGTCATTTTTGTCATTTTTGTCATTTTTGTCATTTTTGTCATTTTTGTCATTTTTGTCATTTTTGTCATTTTTGTCATTTTTGTCATTTTGTCATTTTTGTCATTTTTGTCATTTTTGTCATTTTTGTCATTTTTGTCATTTTTGTCATTTTTGTCATTTTTGTCATTTTTGTCATTTTTGTCATTTTTGTCATTTTTGTCATTTTTGTCATTTTTGTCATTTTTGTCATTTTTGTCATTTTTGTCATTTTTGTCATTTTTGTCATTTTTGTCATTTTTGTCATTTTTGTCATTTTTGTCATTTTTGTCATTTTTTGTCATTTTTGTCATTTTTGTCATTTTTGTCATTTTTGTCATTTTTGTCATTTTTGTCATTTTTGTCATTTTTGTCATTTTTGTCATTTTGTCATTTTTGTCATTTTTGTCATTTTTGTCATTTTTGTCATTTTTGTCATTTTTGTCATTTTTGTCATTTTTGTCATTTTTGTCATTTTGTCATTTTTGTCATTTTTGTCATTTTTGTCATTTTTGTCATTTTTGTCATTTTTGTCATTTTTGTCATTTTTGTCATTTTTGTCATTTTTGTCATTTTTGTCATTTTTGTCATTTTTTTCATTTTTTGTGATTTTTTGTCATTTTTTGTAATTTTTGTCATTTTTGTCATTTTTGTCATTTTTGTCATTTTTGTCATTTTTGTCATTTTTGTCATTTTTGTCATTTTTGTCATTTTGTCATTTTTGTCATTTTTGTCATTTTTGTCTTTTTGTTATTTTTGTCATTTTTGTCATTTTTGTCATTTTTGTCATTTTTGTCATTTTTGTCATTTTTGTCATTTTTGTCATTTTTGTCATTTTTGTCATTTTTTTTATTTTTGTCATTTTTGTCATTTTTGTCATTTTTGTCATTTTTGTCATTTTTGTCATTTTTGTCATTTTTGTCATTTTTGTCATTTTTGTCATTTTTGTCATTTGTCATTTTTGTCATTTTTGTCATTTTTGTCATTTTTGTCATTTTTGTCATTTTTGTCATTTTTTTCATTTTTTGTGATTTTTTGTCATTTTTTGTAATTTTTGTCATTTTTGTGACAATTTTTAATTTGTTTTCTTGTCATTTATTGAAATTGTGTTTTTGTCTTTTTCTTACCATTTTTGTGTCATTTTGTGACTTTTTTTTGTCGGTTTTTTGCCATTTTTGTGGCATTTTTTAACATTTTAGTGCCATTTTTGTGGCATTGTTAGGTCATTTCGGTTTTACTGTTGTGTCATTTTGTTCCATTTATGAGCCATTTTTGTGACATTTCGTTGATATTTTTGTGCCTAATATGCGTTATTTTCAAGTTTTTTTTTAATTTTTTGTTTTATTTGTGTGTTATTTTGATAACATTTTTGTTTCACTTCTGTGACATTTTGGTGATATTTGGAGATATTTTTGTGCCATTTTTATGTCATTTTGTGTCTTTTTTGTCATTGTTTTGTAATATTTGTCGTTTTATTATCATTTCTCTGTCATTTTTGTCTCATTTTTTGTGTCATTTTGGTGATATTTTTGTGTCACTTTTGTTACATTTGGGTGACATTTTATGTCTTTTTTTTTGTAATTTTTGTCATTCCTGTGTCATTTAAAAAAAAAAATTGTGTCTTTTTCGTATCATTTATGTGTCATTTTTGTTTGGGTCATTTTTTCTTTACTTTTGTGTCATTTTTGTATCATTTTGTGCCCTTTATGTGTCACTTTCATGTCATTTTTGTGACATTTGGTGACGTTTTGGTGACATTTTTGTATTATTTTCATGTCTTATTATATACCATCTTTTAGTTATTTTTGTTTCATTTTTTGTGTCATTTGTGTGTAATTTTTGTGACGTTTTGATTACATTTTTATTTCGCTTTTGTGACATTTTGGTGATATATTTGTCATTTTTTGAATTTTATTGTCATTTGTCATTTTTCGTGTCATTTTGGTGATATTTATTTGTTACTTTTGTTATATTTTACATTTTATGTCTTTTTTGTCATTTTATTTTGTATTTTTATGTCGTATTTTGTCATTCTTGCGTCATTTTTGAAATTTTTTTTGTCTCCTTTTTGTACCATTTATGTGTTATTTTTGTATCATTTTGTCTCGTTTACGTGTCTTTTTCATGTCGCTTTTGTCATTTTTGTGACATTGAGTTACGTTTTGGTGACATTTTTGTGTCATTTTCGTGTCTAATATATGCCATCTTTGAGTCATTTTTGTTTCATTTTTTGTGTCATTTGGTTATTATTTTTGTGACATTTTGATGACATTTTGATGTCACTTTTGTGTCATTTTGGTGATATTTTTGTCATTTTATTTTTAAAATTTTATTATAATTTTTACGTCTTTTTTGTGTTATTTTTCGTGTCATTTTGGTGATATTTTCTTGTCACTTTTGTGTAATTTTGGTGACATTTTATGGCTTTTTTTGTCATTTTATTTTGTAATTTTTTGTCATTTTTTGTAATTTCTGACTCCTGTGTCCCTATCGAAAATTTTTTGTGTCATTTTTGTTCCATTTATGTGTCATTTTTTTTTACTTTTGTGTCATTTTTGTATCATTTTCTCCCATTTATGTGACATTTTCGTGTCATTTTGTGTGTCATTTTCGCGTAATTTATGTGCTATTTTATGTGTAACTTCTGTGTCATTTTGTTGACATTTTTGTTACATTTGTGTGTCATTTTGTGTGTCATTTTTGCTTGATTTCTGTATCCTCTTAGTTTTAGTTTTTTATCATTTTTTAGTCAATCTTATGTCTTTTTTTGTACTTTTTGTCATGTTTGTTCCAAGTTTTTCAATGTTGTCTATTTTTTTTTGCTTTTTTTTCCTTGTTTTAAATTAGATATAAAATGTTAAAAGCGTTCCATTGAAAGGTAAAATAAACTAAGCAATAAAAAATCTTTAATGTAGGAAGCTATTCACAGTACACTTCATATAATATATTTATAACAATCATAAAAAACTAATGTCCAAACTGGTTTAAGGATATAAAAAAAAAAACACGCTTGATAAAGATAAAAAGATTTTCTTGTTGTCTTCAATTTAGGATTATGGTGAGGCTGATTGATTTACACACCTCAACCTAGGTCAAGCGATAAGTCTTCCACGGATTTTGTCAAGTAATCCGTCAACGTTTGCCCAGAAAACTTTCGTTCCTGCATCTCGAAGTCTATGGTTGAAAATTCTGAAAAATAAATTACTGGTTCCACCAGTTAGTGTAGCCAGGACAGGTGCACGGATACTTTCCCGATAGCTCGCTCCTTCAATGATTGCCTGATGATTGGATCATAAATGTTCCGAAAGCGAACCACCTTTTAACAGCCGTTAACTGAGCAAGGTACCGGGGCCAGATCGTTTACAACTGATCGACGAACGATGACGCCCCTCGAAATCGCCCATGGAATCAAACCCATTAGGGCGTTAGGTTTGTGTTTTTGGCTGTGCGATTCTGGTTGAGATCTGCTACGGGTACGATTCTGTTGAATTTCGCGGGTTTTTTGATTGATGGAAACTCGTCGCGTCTTTTTTCACACACGTCTTTGATGTGCCAAATGATTCTGAGGCAAAGGAGACCGGGGACCAGGTATCATAATATCGAAAAGTAGCCGAAAATTAGCTTGTCGGATGACGGTTTCTTCAAAGATGGGTGCTGTAAAAATGGGAGGGAGATATTTATGACTGAAGGGTTATTTTAAGAATTTCCATTAGCAAAACCACCGGTCGATTGCAGTAGAATATGGTTTAAATTGCTCGTAAAAGTCTCTGACTGGGAACTTTCTAATGGTTGGCTGAGGTCACGACATCTTGAGCAAGGTCAGTCCCATGGCGGCGTGTTGCGTGACTCAATTTGGATCACTTCGAAAATAGAGTGAGGCAGATTAAATAAAGCCAATACTCAACTAGGGGCATTTTTGCGACGCCAAAGTCATCAATTAGTCTCCCTAACAGCTTCTCCAACGACCCCCGGCTGAAAATTGTGAAAAGAGCTCCCCCGATTGAAAGAGGAACCAAACCGTGGCATAATTGTTTGATATAAATTAGAGCTAATGGATGTTCTCGAGCACACTCACCTCATATGGGAGACAGACTCCATTGACAGAAACCATAATTCAAGCGGCTTAAGTCCGCTCCCAAACGGCGCATGCGAGACGCGATCATCCAGGCTCTCGAGGTCCGTAGTTTATCGCCCATCAAGGTGTGTTTTGAGCCCGCTTGGATTAACCCTTCATTCCCCCACAAAAAGACAACGACTATCAGTTGATAATCCCTACAATTATTGCTCTATTGAAAAGGGAAGCGAAATTCATTGGAAGGTTCAGACCAAGAGAGATACCTCCTAGGGCACTTCCCGGTGGCACGCGATCTCCTAACGTTCTGGCTGGATGAAATCGACCCACATGATTAGCTCACTCGTTTGTGTGGTTTCAGCGGACTTCTGCGAGAGGGAGAACTGATTCCGGGGCACGTGATTCCGTGATTGTAAATTATTTTTCCCCCGGAACAACAGAATGGGACACAACAAGTCGATTCAGAAGTGCTGATTAACTATCCAGAACACCACATAAACAACTGCTTTCAACGCTTCGCGACGGAATTGCTGCTGACGAAATGGACTTTTTGGTCGGTCTCGGAACCAGCAGATTGTGGGCTTTGAATCGAATCTGCGGGTCTGATTTATGGTTGTCTTTTTAAAGTGGTTGTTGTCTGGGTTAACAATTTTGAATACACACCCTCGGCTAACTTTAAGCTAAGAGTTTTCATCAGTCATTTTGTCAATTTTGTCCATTTTGTCAATTTTGTCAATTTTGTCAATTTTGTCAATTTTGTCAATTTTGTCAATTTTGTCAATTTTGTCAATTTTGTCAATTTTGTCAATTTTGTCAATTTTGTCAATTTTGTCATTTTGTCAATTTTGTCAATTTTGTCAATTTTGTCAATTTTGTCAATTTTGTCAATTTTGTCAATTTTGTCAATTTTGTCAATTTTGTCAATTTTGTCAATTTTGTCAGTTTTGTCAATTTTGTCAATTTTGTCAATTTTGTCAATTTTGTCAATTTTGTCAATTTTGTCAATTTTGTCAATTTTGTCAATTTTGTCAATTTTGTCTTGTCAATTTTGTCAATTTTGTCAATTTTGTCAATTTTGTCAATTTTGTCAATTTTGTCAATTTTGTCAATTTTGTCAATTTTGTCAATTTTGTCAATTTTGTCAATTTTGTCAATTTTGTCAATTTTGTCAATTTTGTCAATTTTGTCAATTTTGTCAATTTTGTCAATTTTGTCAATTTGTCAATTTTGTCAATTTTGTCAATTTTGTCAATTTTGTCAATTTTGTCAATTTTGTCTTTTGTCAATTTTGTCAATTTTGTCATTTGTCAATTTTGTCTTTTGTCAATTTGTCAATTTTGTCAATTTTGTCAATTTCTTTGTCAATTTTGTCAATTTTGTCAATTTTGTCAATTTTGTCAATTTTGTCAATTTTGTCAATTTGTCAATTTTGTCAATTTTGTCAATTTTGTCAATTTTGTCAATTTTGTCAATTTTGTCAATTTTGTCAATTTTGTCAATTTTGTCAATTTTGTCAATTTGTCAATTTTGTCAATTTTGTCAATTTTGTCAATTTTGTCAATTTTGTCAATTTTGTCAATTTTGTCAATTTTGTCAATTTTGTCAATTTTGTCATTTTGTCAATTTTGTCAATTTTGTCAATTTTGTCAATTTTGTCAATTTTGTCAATTTGTCATTTTGTCAATTTTGTCAATTTTGTCAATTTTGTCAATTTTGTCAATTTTGTCAATTTTGTCACTTTGTCAATTTTGTCAATTTGTCAATTTTGTCAATTTTGTCAATTTGTCAAATTTGTCAATTTTGTCAATTTTGTCATTTTGTCAATTTTGTCAATTTTGTGAATTTTGTCAATTTTGTCAATTTTGTGAATTTTGGCAATTTTGTCAATTTTGTCAATTTTGTCAATTTTGTCAATTTTGTCAATTTTGTCAATTTTGTCAATTTTGTCAATTTTGTCAATTTTGTCAATTTTGTCAATTTTGTCAATTTTGTCAATTTTGTCAATTTTGTCAATTTTGTCAATTTTGTCAATTTTGTCAATTTTGTCAATTTTGTCAATTTTGTCAATTTTGTCAATTTTGTCAATTTTGTCAATTTTGTCAATTTTGTCAATTTTGTCAATTTTGTCAATTTTGTCAATTTTGACAATTTTGTCAATTTTGACAATTTTGTCAATTTTGTCAATTTTGTCAATTTTGTCAATTTTGTCAATTTTGTCAATTTTGTCAATTTTGTCAATTTTGTCAATTTTGTCAATTTTGTCAATTTTGTCAATTTTGTCAATTTTGTCAATTTTGTCAATTTGTCAATTTGTCAATTTTGTCAATTTTGTCAATTTTGTCAATTTTGTCAATTTTGTCAATTTTGTCAATTTTGTCAATTTTGTCAATTTTGTCAATTTTGTCAATTTTGTCAATTTTGTCAATTTTGTCAATTTTGTCAATTTTGTCAATTTTGTCAATTTTGTCAATTTTGTCAATTTTGTCAATTTTGTCAATTTTGTCAATTTTGTCAATTTTGTCAATTTTGTCAATTTGTCAATTTTGTCAATTTTGTCAATTTTGTCAATTTTGTCAATTTTGTCAATTTTGTCAATTTGTCAATTGTCAATTTTGTCAATTTTGTCAATTTTGTCAATTTTGTCAATTTTGTCAGTTTTGTCAATTTTGTCAATTTTGTCAATTTTGTCAATTTTGTCAATTTTGTCAATTTTGTCAGTTTTGTCAATTTTGTCAATTTTGTCAATTTTGTCAATTTTGTCAATTTTGTCAATTTTGTCAATTTTGTCAATTTTGTCAATTTTGTCAATTTTGTCAATTTTGTCAATTTTGTCAATTTTGTCAAATTTGTCAATTTTGTCAATTTTGTCAATTTTGTCAATTTTGTCAATTTTGTCAATTTTGTCAATTTTGTCAATTTTGTCAATTTTGTCAATTTTGTCACTTTTGTTACTTTTGTCAATTTTGTCAATTTTGTCAATTTTGTCAATTTTGTCAATTTTGTCAATTTTGTCAAATTTGTCAAATTTGTCAATTTTGTCAATTTTGTCAATTTTGTCAATTTTGTCAATTTTGTCAATTTTGTCAATTTTGGCAATTTTGTCAATTTTGTCAATTTTGTCAATTTTGTCAATTTTGTCAATTTTGTCAATTTTGTCAATTTTGTCAATTTTGTCAATTTTGTCAATTTTGTCAATTTTGTCAATTTTGTCAATTTTGTCAATTTTGTCAATTTTGTCAATTTTGTCAATTTTGTCAATTTTGTCAATTTTGTCAATTTTGTCAATTTTGTCAATTTTGTCAATTTTGTCAATTTTGTCAATTTTGTCAATTTTGTCAATTTTGTCACTTTTGTTACTTTTGTCCATTTTGTCAATTTTGTCAAATTTGTCAAATTTGTCAATTTTGTCAATTTTGTCAATTTTGTCAATTTTTTCAATTTTGTCAATTTTGTGAATTTTGTCAATTTTGTCAATTTTGTCAATTTTGTCAATTTTGTCAATTTTGTCAATTTTGTCAATTTTGTCAATTTTGTCAATTTTGTCAATTTTGTCAATTTTGTCAATTTTGTCAATTTTGTCAATTTTGTCAATTTTGTCAATTTTGTCAATTTTGTCAATTTTGTCAATTTTGTCAATTTTGTCAATTTTGTCAATTTTGTCAATTTTGTCAATTTTGACAATTTTGTCAATTTTGACAATTTTGTCAATTTTGTCAATTTTGTCAATTTTGTCAATTTTGTCAATTTTGTCAATTTTGTCAATTTTGTCAATTTTGTCAATTTTGTCAATTTTGTCAATTTTGTCAATTTTGTCAATTTTGTCAATTTTGTCAATTTTGTCAATTTTGTCAATTTTGTCAATTTTGTCAATTTTGTCAATTTTGTCAATTTTGTCAATTTTGTCAATTTTGTCAATTTTGTCAATTTTGTCAATTTTGTCAATTTTGTCAATTTTGTCAATTTTGTCAATTTTGTCAATTTTGTCAATTTTGTCAATTTTGTCAATTTTGTCAATTTTGTCAATTTTGTCAATTTTGTCAATTTTGTCAATTTTGGCAATTTTGTCAATTTTGTCAATTTTGTCAATTTTGTCAATTTTGTCAATTTTGTCAATTTTGTCAATTTTGTCAATTTTGTCAATTTTGTCAATTTTATCAATTTTATCAATTTTGTCAATTTTGTCAATTTTGACAATTTTGACAATTTTGACAATTTTGACAATTTTGACAATTTTGACAATTTTGACAATTTTGACAATTTTGACAATTTTGACAATTTTGACAATTTTGACAATTTTGACAATTTTGACAATTTTGACAATTTTGTGTATTTTTTCAATTTTGTCAATTTTGTCAATTTTGTCAATTTTGTCAATTTTGTCAATATTGTGAATTTTGTCAATTTTATCAATTTTGTCAATTTTGTCAATTTTGTCAATTTTGTCGATTTGGACAATTTTGTCAATTTTGTCAACTTTGTCAATTTTGTCAATTTTGTCAATTTTGTCAATTTTGTCAATTTTGTCAATTTTGTCAATTTTGTCAATTTTGTCAATTTTGTCAATTTTGTCAATTTTGTCAATTTTGTCAATTTTGTCAATTTTGTCAATTTTGTCAATTTTGTCAATTTTGTCAATTTTGTCAATTTTGTCAATTTTGTCAATTTTGTCAATTTTGTCAATTTTGTAAATTTTGTTAATTTTGTAAATTTTGTCAATTTTGTAAATTTTGTAAATTTTATGAATTTTGTCAATTTTGTCAATTTTGTCAATTTTGTCAATTTTGTCAATTTTGTCAATTTTATCAATTTTATCAATTTTGTCAATTTTGTCAATTTTGACAATTTTGACAATTTTGACAATTTTGACAATTTTGACAATTTTGACAATTTTGACAATTTTGACAATTTTGACAATTTTGACAATTTTGACAATTTTGACAATTTTGACAATTTTGACAATTTTGACAATTTTGTGTATTTTTTCAATTTTGTCAATTTTGTCAATTTTGTCAATTTTGTCAATTTTGTCAATATTGTGAATTTTGTCAATTTTATCAATTTTGTCAATTTTGTCAATTTTGTCAATTTTGTCGATTTGGACAATTTTGTCAATTTTGTCAACTTTGTCAATTTTGTCAATTTTGTCAATTTTGTCAATTTTGTCAATTTTGTCAATTTTGTCAATTTTGTCAATTTTGTCAATTTTGTCAATTTTGTCAATTTTGTCAATTTTGTCAATTTTGTCAATTTTGTCAATTTTGTCAATTTTGTCAATTTTGTCAATTTTGTCAATTTTGTCAATTTTGTCAATTTTGTCAATTTTGTCAATTTTGTCAATTTTGTCAATTTTGTCAATTTTGTCAATTTTGTCAATTTTGTCAATTTTGTCAATTTTGTCAATTTTGTCAATTTTGTCAATTTTGTCAATTTTGTCAATTTTGTCAATTTTGTCAATTTTGTCAATTTTGTCAATTTTGTCAATTTTGTCAATTTTGTCAATTTTGTCAATTTTGTCAATTTTGTCAATTTTGTCAATTTTGTCAGTTTTGTCAATTTTGTCAATTTTGTCAATTTTGTCAATTTTGTCAATTTTGTCAATTTTGTCAATTTTGTCAATTTTGTCAGTTTTGTCAATTTTGTCAATTTTGTCAATTTTGTCAATTTTGTCAATTTTGTCAATTTTGTCAATTTTGTCAATTTTGTCAATTTTGTCAATTTTGTCAATTTTGTCAATTTTGTCAATTTTGTCAATTTTGTCAATTTTGTCAATTTCGTCAATTTTGTCAATTTTGTCAATTTTGTCAATTTTGTCAATTTTGACAATTTTGTCAATTTTGTCAATTTTGTCACTTTTTGTTACTTTTGTCAATTTTGTCAATTTTGTCAATTTTGTCAATTTTGTCAATTTTGTCAATTTTGTCAATTTTGTCAAATTTGTCAAATTTGTCAATTTTGTCAATTTTGTCAATTTTGTCAATTTTGTCAATTTTGTCAATTTTGTGAATTTTGGCAATTTTGTCAATTTTGTCAATTTTGTCAATTTTGTCAATTTTGTCAATTTTGTCAATTTTGTCAATTTTGTCAATTTTGTCAATTTTGTCAATTTTGTCAATTTTGTCAATTTTGTCAATTTTGTCAATTTTGTCAATTTTGTCACTTTTGTTACTTTTGTCCATTTTGTCAATTTTGTCAATTTTGTCAATTTTGTCAAATTTGTCAAATTTGTCAATTTTGTCAATTTTGTCAATTTTGTCAATTTTTTCAATTTTGTCAATTTTGTGAATTTTGGCAATTTTGTCAATTTTGTCAATTTTGTCAATTTTGTCAATTTTGTCAATTTTGTCAATTTTGTCAATTTTGTCAATTTTGTCAATTTTGTCAATTTTGTCAATTTTGTCAATTTTGTCAATTTTGTCAATTTTGTCAATTTTGTCAATTTTGTCAATTTTGTCAATTTTGTCAATTTTGTCAATTTTGTCAATTTTGTCAATTTTGACAATTTTGTCAATTTTGACAATTTTGTCAATTTTGTCAATTTTGTCAATTTTGTCAATTTTGTCAATTTTGTCAATTTTGTCAATTTTGTCAATTTTGTCAATTTTGTCAATTTTGTCAATTTTGTCAATTTTGTCAATTTTGTCAATTTTGTCAATTTTGTCAATTTTGTCAATTTTGTCAATTTTGTCAATTTTGTCAATTTTGTCAATTTTGTCAATTTTGTCAATTTTGTCAATTTTGTCAATTTTGTCAATTTTGTCAATTTTGTCAATTTTGTCAATTTTGTCAATTTTGTCAATTTTGTCAATTTTGTCAATTTTGGCAATTTTGTCAATTTTGTCAATTTTGTCAATTTTGTCAATTTTGTCAATTTTGTCAATTTTGTCAATTTTGTCAATTTTGTCAATTTTGTCAATTTTGTCAATTTTGTCAATTTTGTCAATTTTGTCAATTTTGTCAATTTTATCAATTTTATCAATTTTGTCAATTTTGTCAATTTTGACAATTTTGACAATTTTGACAATTTTGACAATTTTGACAATTTTGACAATTTTGACAATTTTGACAATTTTGACAATTTTGACAATTTTGACAATTTTGACAATTTTGACAATTTTGACAATTTTGACAATTTTGACAATTTTGACAATTTTGACAATTTTGACAATTTTGACAATTTTGTGTATTTTTTCAATTTTGTCAATTTTGTCAATTTTGTCAATTTTGTCAATTTTGTCAATATTGTGAATTTTGTCAATTTTATCAATTTTGTCAATTTTGTCAATTTTGTCAATTTTGTCGATTTGGACAATTTTGTCAATTTTGTCAACTTTGTCAATTTTGTCAATTTTGTCAATTTTGTCAATTTTGTCAATTTTGTCAATTTTGTCAATTTTGTCAATTTTGTCAATTTTGTCAATTTTGTCAATTTTGTCAATTTTGTCAATTTTGTCAATTTTGTCAATTTTGTCAATTTTGTCAATTTTGTCAATTTTGTCAATTTTGTCAATTTTGTCAATTTTGTCAATTTTGTCAATTTTGTCAATTTTGTAAATTTTGTAAATTTTGTAAATTTTGTAAATTTTGTAAATTTTGTAAATTTTGTAAATTTTGTAAATTTTATAAATTTTGTCAATTTTGACAATTTTGGGAATTTTGTGAAATTTGTCAATTTTGTAAATATTGGCCATTTAGACAAAAATAAGAATTTTAAATATTTTGACAATTTTGTGCATTTTGTCATTTTTGTCACAGTTTATACAATTTTGGCAAATTTGACAGTTTTGACAATTTTGACAATTTTGACAATTTTGACAATTTTGACAATTTTGACAATTTTAACAATTTTGACAATTTTGACAATTTTGACAATTTTGACAATTTTAACAATTTTGACAATTTTGACAATTTTGACAATTTTGACAATTTTGACAATTTTGACAATTTTGACAATTTTGATAATTTTGACAATTTTGACAATTTTGACAATTTTGACAATTTTGACAATTTTGACAATTTTGACAATTTTGACAATTTTGACAATTTTGACAATTTTGACAATTTTGTCAATTTTGTCAATTTTATCAATTTTGTCAATTTTGACAAATTTGACCATTTTGACAATTTTGACAATTTTGACAATTTTGACAATTTTGACAAATTTGACAATTTTGCCAATTTTGACAATTTTGACAATTTTGTCAATTTTGCCAATTTTGTCAATTTTGCCAATTTTGCCAATTAAGTCAATTTTGTCAATTTTGCCAATTTTGTCAATTTTGTCAATTTTGTCAATTTTGTCAATTTTGTCAATTTTGTCAATTTTGTCAATTTTGTCAATTTTGTCAATTTTGTCAATTTTGTCAATTTTGTCAATTATGTCAATTTTGTCAATTTTGTCAATTTTGTCAATTTTGTCAATTTTGTCAATTTTGTCAATTTTGTCAATTTTGTCAATTTTGTCAATTTTGTCAATTTTGTCAATTTTGTCAATTTTGTCAATTTTGTCAATTTTGTCAATTTTGTCAATTTTGTCAATTTTGTCAATTTTGTCAATTTTGTCAATTTTGTCAATTTTGTCAATTTTGTCAAAATTGTCAAAATTGTCAATTTTGTCAATTTTGTCAATTTTGTCAATTTTGTCAATTTTGTCAATTTTGTCAATTTTGTCAATTTTGTCAATTTCGTCAATTTCGTCAATTTTGTCAATTTTGTCAATTTTGTCAATTTTGTCAATTTTGTCAATTTTGTCAATTTTGTCAATTTTGTCAATTTTGTCAATTTTGTCAATTTTGTCAATTTTGTCAATTTTGTCAATTTTGTCAATTTTGTCAATTTTGTCAATTTTGTCAATTTTGTCAATTTTGTCAATTTTGTCAATTTTGTCAATTTTGTCAATTTTGTCAATTTTGTCAATTTTGTCAGTTTTGTCAATTTTGTCAATTTTGTCAATTTTGTCAATTTTGTCAATTTTGTCAATTTTGTCAATTTTGTCAATTTTGTCAATTTTGTCAATTTTGTCAATTTTGTCAATTTTGTCAATTTTGTCAATTTTGTCAATTTTGTCAATTTTGTCAATTTTGTCAATTTTGTCAATTTTGTCAATTTTGTCAATTTTGTCAATTTTGTCAATTTTGTCAATTTTGTCAATTTTGTCAATTTTGTCAATTTTGTCAATTTTGTCAATTTTGTCAATTTTCACTTTTGTTACTTTTGTCAATTTTGTCAATTTTGTCAATTTTGTCAATTTTGTCAATTTTGTCAAATTTGTCAAATTTGTCAATTTTGTCAATTTTGTCAATTTTGTCAATTTTGTCAATTTTGTCAATTTTGTCAATTTTGTCAATTTTGTGAATTTTGGCAATTTTGTCAATTTTGTCAATTTTGTCAATTTTGTCAATTTTGTCAATTTTGTCAATTTTGTCAATTTTGTCAATTTTGTCAATTTTGTCAATTTTGTCAATTTTGTCAATTTTGTCAATTTTGTCAATTTTGTCAATTTTGTAAATTTTGTCAATTTTGTCACTTTTGTTACTTTTGTCCATTTTGTCAATTTTGTCAATTTTGTCAATTTTGTCAAATTTGTCAAATTTGTCAATTTTGTCAATTTTGTCAATTTTGTCAATTTTGTCAATTTTGTCAATTTTGTCAATTTTGTCAATTTTGTGAATTTTGGCAATTTTGTCAATTTTGTCAATTTTGTCAATTTTGTCAATTTTGTCAATTTTGTCAATTTTGTCAATTTTGTCAATTTTGTCAATTTTGTCAATTTTGTCAATTTTGTCAATTTTGTCAATTTTGTCAATTTTGTCAATTTTGTCAATTTTGTCAATTTTGTCAATTTTGTCAATTTTGTCAATTTTGTCAATTTTGTCAATTTTGTCAATTTTGTCAATTTTGTCAATTTTGTCAATTTTGTCAATTTTGTCAATTTTGTCATTTTGTCAATTTTGTCAATTTTGTCAATTTTGACAATTTTGA
This sequence comes from Uranotaenia lowii, assembly GCF_029784155.1. Taxonomy (NCBI): domain Eukaryota; kingdom Metazoa; phylum Arthropoda; class Insecta; order Diptera; family Culicidae; genus Uranotaenia; species Uranotaenia lowii. The sequence goes on along the minus strand of NC_073691.1, from coordinate 201,958,224 downwards.
CAATTTTGTCAATTTTGTCAATTTTGTCAATTTTGTCAATTTTGTCAATTTTGTCAATTTTGTCAATTTTGTCAATTTTGTCAATTTTGTCAATTTTGTCAATTTTGTCAATTTTGTCAATTTTGTCAATTTTGTCAATTTTGTCAATTTTGTCAATTTTGTCAATTTTGTCAATTTTGTCAATTTTGTCAATTTTGTCAATTTTGTCAATTTTGTCAATTTTGTCAATTTTGTCAATTTTGTCAATTTTGTCAATTTTGTCAATTTTGTCAATTTTGTCAATTTTGTCAATTTTGTCAATTTTGTCAATTTTGTCAATTTTGTCAATTTTGTCAATTTTGTCAATTTTGTCAATTTTGTCAATTTTGTCAATTTTGTCAATTTTGTCAATTTTGTCAATTTTGTCAATTTTGTCAATTTTGTCAATTTTGTCAATTTTGTCAATTTTGTCAATTTTGTCAATTTTGTCAATTTTATCAATTTTGTCAATTTTGTCAATTTTGACAATTTTGACAATTTTGACAATTTTGACAATTTTGACAATTTTGACAATTTTGACAATTTTGACAATTTTGACAATTTTGACAATTTTGACAATTTTGACAATTTTGACAATTTTGACAATTTTGACAATTTTGACAATTTTGACAATTTTGACAATTTTGACAATTTTGACAATTTTGACAATTTTGTGTATTTTTTCAATTTTGTCAATTTTGTCAATTTTGTCAATTTTGTCAATTTTGTCAATTTTGTCAATTTTGTCAATATTGTGAATTTTGTCAATTTTATCAATTTTGTCAATTTTGACAATTTTGTCAATTTTGTCGATTTGGACAATTTTGTCAATTTTGTCAACTTTGTCAATTTTGTCAATTTTGTCAATTTTGTCAATTTTGTCAATTTTGTCAATTTTGTCAATTTTGTCAATTTTGTCAATTTTGTCAATTTTGTCAATTTTGTCAATTTTGTCAATTTTGTCAATTTTGTCAATTTTGTCAATTTTGTCAATTTTGTCAATTTTGTCAATTTTGTCAATTTTGTCAATTTTGTCAATTTTGTCAATTTTGTCAATTTTGTCAATTTTGTCAATTTTGTCAATTTTGTCAATTTTGTAAATTTTGTAAATTTTGTAAATTTTGTAAATTTTGTAAATTTTGTAAATTTTGTAAATTTTGTAAATTTTGTAAATTTTGTAAATTTTGTAAATTTTGTAAATTTTATAAATTTTGTCAATTTTGACAATTTTGGGAATTTTGTGAAATTTGTCAATTTTGTAAATATTGGCCATTTAGACAAAAATAAGAATTTTAAATATTTTGACAATTTTGTGCATTTTGTCATTTTTGTCTTGTCACAGTTTATACAATTTTGACAGTTTTGACAATTTTGACAATTTTGACAATTTTTACAATTTTGACAATTTTGACAATTTTGACAATTTTAACAATTTTGACAATTTTGACAATTTTGACAATTTTAACAATTTTGACAATTTTGACAATTTTGACAATTTTGACAATTTTGACAATTTTGACAATTTTGACAATTTTGACAATTTTGACAATTTTGACAATTTTGACAATTTTGACAATTTTGACAATTTTGACAATTTTGACAATTTTGACAATTTTGACAATTTTGACAATTTTGACAATTTTGACAATTTTGTCAATTTTGTCAATTTTGTCAATTTTGTCAATTTTGACAAATTTGACCATTTTGACAATTTTGACAATTTTGACAATTTTGACAATTTTGACAAATTTGACAAATTTGCCAATTTTGACAATTTTGACAATTTTGTCAATTTTGCCAATTTTGTCAATTTTGCCAATTTTGTCAATTAAGTCAATTTTGTCAATTTTGCCAATTTTGTCAATTTTGTCAATTTTGTCAATTTTGTCAATTTTGTCAATTTTGTCAATTTTGTCAATTTTGTCAATTTTGTCAATTATGTCAATTTTGTCAATTTTGTCAATTTTGTCAATTTTGTCAATTTTGTCAATTTTGTCAATTTTGTCAATTTTGTCAATTTTGTCAATTTTGTCAATTTTGTCAATTTTGTCAATTTTGTCAATTTTGTCAATTTTGTCAATTTTGTCAATTTTGTCAATTTTGTCAATTTTGTCAATTTTGTCAATTTTGTCAATTTTGTCAATTTTGTCAATTTTGTCAATTTTGTCAATTTTGTCAAAATTGTCAAAATTGTCAATTTTGTCAATTTTGTCAATTTTGTCAATTTTGTCAATTTTGTCAATTTTGTCAATTTTGTCAATTTTGTCAATTTTGTCAATTTTGTCAATTTAGTCAATTTCGTCAATTTCGTCAATTTTGTCAATTTTGTCAATTTTGTCAATTTTGTCAATTTTGTCAATTTTGTCAATTTTGTCAATTTTGTCAATTTTGTCAATTTTGTCAATTTTGTCAATTTTGTCAATTTTGTCAATTTTGTCAATTTTGTCAATTTTGTCAATTTTGTCAATTTTGTCAATTTTGTCAATTTTGTCAATTTTGTCAATTTTGTCAATTTTGTCAATTTTGTCAATTTTGTCAATTTTGTCAATTTTGTCAATTTTGTCAATTTTGTCAATTTTGTCAATTTTGTCAATTTTGTCAATTTTGTCAATTTTGTCAATTTTGTCAATTTTGTCAATTTTGTCAATTTTGTCAATTTTGTCAATTTTGTCAATTTTGTCAATTTTGTCAATTTTGTCAATTTTGTCAATTTTGTCAATTTTGTCAATTTTGTCAATTTTGTCAATTTTGTCAATTTTGTCAATTTTGTCAATTTTGTCAGTTTTATCAATTTTGTCAATTTTGTCAATTTTGTCAATTTTGTCAATTTTGACAATTTTGACAATTTTGAAAATTTTGACAATTTGACAATTTTGACAATTTTGACAATTTTGACAATTTTGACAATTTTGACAATTTTGACAATTTTGACAATTTTGACAATTTTGACAATTTTGACAATTTTGACAATTTTGACAATTTTGACAATTTTGACAATTTTGACAATTTTGACAATTTTGACAATTTTGACAATTTTGACAATTTTGACAATTTTGACAATTTTGACAATTTTGACAATTTTGACAATTTTGACAATTTTGACAATTTCGACAATTTTGACAATTTTGACAATTTTAAAAATTTTTAAAATTTTGACAATTTTGACAATTTTGACAATTTTGACAATTTTGACAATTTTGACAATTTTGACAATTTTGACAATTTTGACAATTTTGACAATTTTGACAATTTTGACAATTTTGACAATTTTGACAATTTTGACAATTTTGACAATTTTGACAATTTGACAATTTTGACAATTTTGACAATTTTGACAATTTTGACAATTTTGACAATTTTGACAATTTTGACAATTTTGACAATTTTGACAATTTTGACAATTTTGACAATTTTGACAATTTTGACAATTTTGACAATTTTGACAATTTTGACAATTTTGACAATTTTGACAATTTTGACAATTTTGACAATTTTGACAATTTTGACAATTTTGACAATTTTGACAATTTTGACAATTTTGACAATTTTGACAATTTTGACAATTTTGTCAATTTTGACAATTTTGACAATTTTGACAATTTTGACAATTTTGACAATTTTGACAATTTTGACAATTTTGACAATTTTGACAATTTTGACAATTTTGACAATTTTGACAATTTTGACAATTTTGACAATTTCGACAGTTTTGACAATTTTGACAATTTTGACAATTTTGACAATTTTGACAATTTTGACAATTTTGACAATTTTGACAAATTTGACAATTTTGACAATTTTGACAATTTTGACAATTTTGACAATTTTGACAATTTTGACAATTTTGACAATTTTGACAATTTTGACAATTTTGACAATTTTGGCAATTTTGGCAATTTTGACAATTTTGACAATTTTGACAGTTTTGACAATTTCGACAATTTTGACAATTTTGAGAATTTTGACAATTTTGACAATTTTGACAATTTTGACAATTATGACAATTTTGACAATTTTGACAATTTTGACAATTTTGTCAATTATGACAATTTTGACAATTTTGACAATTTTGACAATTTTGACAATTTTGACAATTTTGACAATTTTGACAATTTTGACAATTTTGACAATTTTGAAAATTTTTAAAATTTTGACAATTTTGACAATTTTGACAATTTTGACAATTTTGACAATTTTGACAATTTTGACAATTTTGACAATTTTGACAATTTTGACAATTTTGGCAATTTTGACAATTTTGACAATTTTGACAATTTTGACAATTTTGATAATTTTGACAATTTTGACAATTTTGACAATTTTGACAATTTTGACAATTTTGACAATTTTGACAATTTTGACAATTTTGACAATTTTGACAATTTTGACAATTTTGACAATTTTGACAATTTTGACAATTTTGACAATTTTGACAATTTTGACAATTTTGACAATTTTGACAATTTTGACAATTTTGACAATTTTGACAATTTTGACAATTTTGACAATTTTGACAATTTTGACAATTTTGACAATTTTGACAATTTTGACAATTTTGACAATTTTGACAATTTTGACAATTTTGACAATTTTGACAATTTTGACAATTTTGACAATTTTGACAATTTCGACAATTTTGACAATTTTGACAATTTTAAAATTTTTTAAAATTTTGACAATTTTGACAATTTTGACAATTTTGACAATTTTGAAAATTTTGACAAATTTGACAATTTTGACAATTTTGACAATTTGGACAATTTTGACAATTTTGACAATTTTGACAATTTTGACAATTTTGATAATTTTGACAATTTTGACAATTTTGACAATTTTGACAATTTTGACAATTTTGACAATTTTGACAATTTTGACAATTTTGACAATTTTGACAATTTTGACAATTTACACTTTTTAACGATTTTCGATAGATATTGACTCTTTTGGTAGATTTTTTTCAACTTCGGTATTATTTGCATTTTATTCGATCTATGGGTGTACTCACGAACGGCTCCAAAAGGCCGATTCCAGTGATTCATCACATCTTTCGCCCGCGCACCTTGGGAAGGCATCAGCTCAACATAATTCAATGTCATTATCATGTTGCCAACGGTAGCCCATTGAGAGCATATTTTACGCCGCAGTTCAAAAGAGAAACTATAGGTAGGAACCTCTACTGGCGTTGGCTTCGTTCGGGTTATTGAATTCGTCCTCCCAACCAACCGACACCAGACGCCAAACGATTCGCTTGCTTTCGATTCTTTTGCCCCGGCTTGGTTTGGTTAAAGTTCCAATTTTTATGCCCGATCACGATTTTGCTGTTGTTACGCTTCCCGATTTCTCACTTTCGACAAAGACATCTTTGAAAGCTTGTTGGCTTGATCGTGCCCAGGTGGTTGGCTCGAATTTTTCGGGTGCAGAGAATATGATAAACTGCAGTTTTGTTTGAATTTTTTTTCTGAGGTCTCAAACAGCAGAGAGATTGGATGTAGGTAGAAGCTGGCGTTTGTCGTAATTGGATTGAATTCATTTCACTTTCTGCTTCCGGGAATAATTCAAACTCGATTGAGGTGTTTGCTGAACGTCACCGCAGCGATGAGATGAGATCGGGTGAAAGTTTGTTTTGGGCTTCCCTAAGGTAGGTGGTGATTGATCTGTCATGATTTAATTTTGACCTTTCAGAGAGTTAAAAGTTTTGTCTAACCTCCAACTGTCTTTCACTCGGAATTGATATGAATTCGACAAAATCTCATAAGGAACCTATTACGAAACAACGCTTCCTGTTGAGTCTTACAAACAAACAGAAAAGATGTAATTTTAGAAAGCGCCAAAATAGCTATCATTATTACAACACCACCATTATTGGGGAGGAAACGGCAAGACATATGTATGCTCCTGTTTCACTGAGCCAGACAGGGAAAGGTGGATGAGAAAGGGGTTGCATCCAGCTTAGTTTTCTCGTTTTCACTCGAGAATTTCCAAACGATTATTGTTTATTTAAGCGAAAAGTAACACACGCAACCTTGCACGCAGATGTGTGTGATTTTCAATGTTCACAAAACTAGCAGCGTGTATCTGTAAACACAAAACACGACTTAAAGAAAATAGAAACCTATCGATTTCACTCGGCAGCGGATCCATTTCCCATGACCATCAGCAGCCATCCCGTGAAACAAACCAAAACACACGCCGAAAAGGTTCCGGAAAATGTTGGCACCTCCTCAGGTTTCCCCCCACAACAATCCCACTAAACTCCCGGGAGGGGAAATCTGTTCGGCCTCTGGGGAAAAGGTATGCCGTCATGGCTTATTTCAACAAATGGTTAGTTTTGGCTATCGGATTTTATGATCTAGTCTCGCAGAAACGTAGCTCTTTTCATGCCTTATGGTATATATCAGATTGTTGTTTGCCTTTTTTTTGCTCCTCATCTCGTACCGAACGAATTAAAGTAAATGAGCCAAAATTGAAATATGTATGTGACCTTCGCATTTCTGTGGTGGGGAATGGAAGAGTGGTCAGTTGATGAGGTAATTATAAAACTATCTTCTGATCCATTGAAAAGGAAATCTAATCTTAACTACGCTAGAATCAAAAGAAGGTAGCAGCGAAGCAATGTACTGGTACAAAACAATCTTCAAAAGGTAGATTGTTTACAATACAATTTTCCCGAAACTTTGTAAAACTGATTTCAACACTGATTTTTACGAGGGTAAAATTTTTGTCATTTAACTCATTCGTAGGAGTTATCGCAAACACTACTTAACAGATGCCAACAAAATATTGCACATGTAGATAAACATGGCACTACTTGGCAGTATCACTAAAAGTTCTATCAATTTTCAGCCACGGGTTGAAAATATATCAACAAAAGAAAATTTACTATTTTTTTTTTCGAAGAAGTAAGCCATGACTTTTGGGCGCCACACGCATTTTTTTCCTCCATCAAAAATTTTAATTAAATTGAAGTTTAGACTAGGAAATTAGCAACAAACAAGTGGAAAATGTTTCAATAAGTGACCGGTGAAAGTTGACGAAGTGGTTTCTGGTTTATTAAATGATTAATGCTGGTTTGAATCTGATAGTTTTCTATGCTGTGGGAGGGAGTTTTTTTCTCCCTCGAAATTGGCTGGTACGCAGTGGCGGTGGAGAAGGTAGTGAAAGCAATTCGGTTCGCTATGAAGAAAAATGTAAATTGTGAAAATAAATATTGGGTACAAATAATGTAATGGCATTCCCGGTTATTTTAGCAGCGCCTTTTTTGCAAACCATGTGTGAGCGGGATGAAGAAAATTCCCTCCAAGTGTTAATTGATTTTTAAATGGGAAACATATGTGCACAGATACAGAAAAATTGTAAATCACTGTAAAAAAGTGTTTTGTTTTTTTTTTTTGGAGTGATTATTTTAGGGAAATTTTTTTTTCCATGGGTTTGTTTTGAATGTTTTATGTGAAGAGCTCAGCAGCCTGCCTTGATTGCCGTAAAAGGATCAAAAATTTAATACGCAAAAATTTTCGCGCTTTTTAACGTTTGTGTGTGTATGGATTTTCTGATTTTGTGTCCTGGGGAGAACATCAGAAGGGTTGAGTATTGAAGTCACGCAAATATAAGTATCTTGACCATTTTTCAACTACCTTACATTTTAAATCTTTGTTAAAGGTTCTCGTTCTAATAGATCGATTGTGTTCTAAATAATTCAATCGGAGCACAGGAAAGTTCAATTTGGTTTTATTTTCAAATTGAAATATTTTTTTAAACGAAAAAATTCGGTTCATTTCTTACCTTGGTTGATTTAAATTATCTATTTAAGATATATTTAAATGTCGGAAATAACCTACTGATGAGTTTTTGGATTTTTTGGAGCGTGATTCGTTGTTATGACGACATTACGGGTTACTGTGTTTAATGACTGATAGCTATTTTTTAAAGGCTCTAATTGTCCTCGTCGATTTCACAAAACTTTTTTTCAAAGAGTAATTTTTCGACATATTTCATGTAATAATTTTGTTTTCCCTGTTCTTTTAAAGTTTCTTTTCCAGAGCGAGCAAAGGCGCTATATCCAAAGTCAATCGAGGACCAAAAATGAAGGTACATAAAAATCTAAAGCATGTAGTCCTATGTAACTTTCAATACAGATGTAATGCTTATTTTTAAAAGATTATTAACAAAATGCAGCACTATTATAAATTTATTACTTAGTTGATTACTTATATACAGTAATGTTTGGGATTTCTGTTCAGAAAAACCTCATTTCCCATCCACAGAAAGTAGAAATCCAAGGGACTATCAACAAGGACCACAATCAATTGTAGCAAATGTGCTTCTAACAGTAATATTTCAAACATTTTAAATTTAAGGAACGTTCGGTGCTGTTGTCCACGTTTCTTTCACCCTTGGTTTCAGTTTTCTATGCGTCCAATGCACCGTGGGCCAGGCCGAGTAAAGATAAGTATAAAATGTACTTTTACTATTCACCGAGATTCTTACAAAATTTGGCTGTGTATGTACCAAGCAGTATAATTATAAGCAAAAGGAAATTCACCATTTTTCGAACACTGCCTTTAGATTAATTTTGACTCGTTTTTAAAAATGGCTTTCAATAAATTCCACCTGAAGAGGAAATAAGAGAAGTGAAGTGTACCAAAAAGTTTGAGTGTATGCCAGATTTTTTCTACGTTAAATTTGCCACAAAGCGGAGCTACCGTAAGAACCCGCGATTTTCAAAACTCGCCCATTCTTTTTTATCTAAACTCGGAAGTTCTTCTCGAACTCGGAAAATCCACCAAATACTTCGAAAGTTCTGATTCCAAAACTCTAAAGTTTTGCTCAATTTTTAAAAGGATCGTGTTTGATACTTCAGATAGCCTACATTAGCAATCAAGAGTTAGTACTCAAGCTGGGGTATGCATGATATCGTTATTCAAGGAGTTCTTCAAGATTACTCAACAAATCAAAAACTCCAAATAGAGTGTAGCATTGTAAATTATTATTTGTGATTATTTAGTTCTGAACGTGTTTATGATTAAGAGTGTAACCTTTCAAACGAAAACATATGTGTAAACTAAACGTAAACAAAGAAAGAACAAAACAGCATTGCACAGCAAAAACAATTCGCCGTTTCTGTTGGGGTCGCCTAAATCCGTGGCATCCCAGAGCCGTAACCTTTAAAGGACCGAGTCGTTCGCAGCGGCGGGAGGTAAGCGGAAACAATTCGGATAGAAACGGATCAGATAAACATCCATTCTTGGTGGTTGTGAGTGACAAAATAGCAAAGGAAACCTTTGAGAAAAAGAGAAATAATGATGAAACCGAGCAGTGATACGATTGTTGTTCGTTTTGGATATTGTGTTTGTGAATTATAATAGGAAACGGGCTCGTAAGTAGATAATGTTAAGTTAGCTTAGATTTTGAAAATGTCTTTTGGAAGTAAATTATTGTAAGAGCTACAAGTTTTGGCCTTTCTGTGTTTGTGTTTTGGGTAAAAGTTAGCCGTCCATACCACCTACCACCTACCTGCTGTGATTGATTTCAAAACATTTCAAACATGAGAGCGCACCCAAATTTACCAAGGTCTCATAAAAGTAAACAAAACAAACAATAACTTTGAGGATCCATTATTTATTGTTATTTTCTATTCTCAGAAAATAGTTCATAACTCGCCAGGTTTTTGAAAATTTCAACCGTTTTCAAAGGTGGAGTATTTATAACGTTTTGTACTTGTAACTTGTACAGAAGATCTGGAGGAAAATCAGCGAATTTCGGTGGAGGGGTTGAGCAAAAACTTTGATAAAAAAAAGTTGCTAAAGCGAGTAAGACGGACACCTCAAGGTCGGGTAAAACGGACTCATAAGTTTCTCCGGGTATTTCAAAATTTTCATCGGTTTGATCCTCCATATGTCTTCAAAAGACTTTGGCAAGAGCAGTTGTCGGTCGATAAGCACTCAACACCGCAAACAGGCCATAAAAGCTGTAAAAACTACATTCCCGGTAGAGACAGCGTCTAGAAACTACAGAATTCTGAAAACCACACCATTTTGCATCTGAACCCGGACCAGGTGGTTCCATTTTGGTTAAAAAAACGTGTATATTTTCTATGCAGTGTCCGTATTACCCGACCATTTATGAAAAAATGTAATTTGCAAGACTGTTGATAAAGGAAATTCTCCAACCCATAGTTGATGCGATAGCAACCAACCTAAAGAGCCAATCTTACCAATAATAATGAAACAATCCCACTTAATTCCTAGCAAACATGAAATCGGATCAGAAGGGTACCTTAAGTCGTTCACAATGGTGTAGCGAATCGCAATTCCAACTTCATAGTGAAAAGATCATATAAAATGCCGTCTGAAGTCAGTTTAAATCGGATATGAAAGAAAGTCCGCCATGTTAGTAAATTTAGAAATTATTTTGCTCTACGCAGGCTTCAAGTGAGAAAATCATCGTCATGTTCTTTCTGCAACCAGCAGTGCATCCAGATGGATAAAAACAGATGGGAATTAAGTCATATTGACCAATGAGAGAACTGGAAAATATTATCGCTGGCAACGATGTGAAAGCTATGAGAAAAAAATCTTGCACTTGCTCTGCAGCTTAGAATGCTGCAAGCGTTAGCAGCAATTCAGCGTTTTTTCGAACTTTTCGCTGCCTTTGCGAATAGTTTTCTATCTTCTCATTTAACGTAAAACCTATGAACTTCTAATGCTCATATATGAACTTCAACCAATTTCAATTTTTCGTGGCTGAGAGTCATAGCCGCGATTTGCACAAATCACAGCACTTGCGGGAACCGATTTTTGCTTTGGTTCAGTATTTTTCGTCACCTCGACATGCTTTGACTTGTATTTGAACCCAAACTTTCAAAATACCTTTCACAGAGTTTTTTTTTTTTTAATTAGACTAAATGTTTCAAGGGTTATTCAATCTTGCATTAACCCCGCGTTTCAATGAACTCATGCGAAAATCCCGAAGTGGGTTTGTCAAATCCATTGACAACGAAATCTCATTTAACAAACATTGGGGGCTGCGCTACTGCTCAGGTGATGATGAAATCACTTTCCACCATTTCCGTAGGGGAGAGTGGGGTATCATGGGCCACTTTATTTTGTTTCTTCTTAACTTCTATGTTATAAAGATAAAAAGAAAAAAAATAAATGGATAGAGATTGAAACGGCTTATTCAGTCATTTGTGGGAATAAAAACGAGTTATTTTTATTATTGTCCAACTCGTTTTTATTCCCACAAATGACTGAATAAGCCGTTTCAATCTCCAAAAATTAAAAATCATCCAGTCGAAAAACAATACCTAAATGGATAGATTTTCTTAATTCAGGTATCATTAGGCATTTTTTTATTATTTTTGAAATACATTAATGTCCCGAGTTTTGACTGCTTAAAAAAAGTAATTTTTATTGGATTTTGAAAAACTGTGGGAAAACGTGGCCACCAAATCCAAATTGACTAGATAACGTTCAAAATTTATGAGTTGACCCATAACTGAAATTTCATAATTCATTTAGTTATTTTAAAGCAATGTGTATAAAAACACCAAAATAAAGGTGGCCCACGATTCCCCACAAACAATGATTTGCAAATTGGTTGCGTTTGTGTGACTTATTGATGATTCATCAAAAATTCCTTTTCCACGTGAAAGAACATGACAAAACTAAGATCATAAGCGTATGAGCATGTTTTGGTTATGTACTTTAGGTCTCCTCCGGATGCAATTTTGCGGGTGCTTGTTAAATTATGTAAGTATTTTTTCCAGGCTAGTTAAATAAGAGAAACATATAATGCGTACATAAGTCAACAACATGTAGAAAAACATGCTTACGCAAAGCGACGACGATGAGAGTTGGATTGGGGTTTTTTTTTATCTCAATACACAGCTGAGATATTAAGAGTGGCCCACGTTACCCCACTCTCCCCTACAAAATGTTCTTTCAAAAGCCATTTTTAAATTGACTGCGAATTGGCGATACCGCGATGTATTAATTTCACTCGACTACCAAAATTTAAAAAGATTTCGCTGAGTTGAGAAAAAAAGCGACCGCAATCGCCCAAGGCCAACTTAGAATTGAAATAGTTAAAATTGTCAACATCGTCAAAAAATGACAAAAACTGTCAAAATTTTCGAGAAAATTTTCAGAGTTGGACAGATTTTTAAAGACATCAAACTGTAAAATGTTGAAAAATATTCCAACGTGTTCAATAGTATACAGTACCGTTCATAATTGTATAGAAATTGGAAGCAAGCGCACTGTCACTTCGACTTTGAACTTCCATAACTTTTTACTGTGATGATATTTTTTGATCCAATTTTTTGCGTTAGATAGATCAACTATCACACTATTATATCACAGAATTTAAGCTTTCTGGAGTTTGTGTGGCCTGAGAAACAATAATTTTACGAAAATCGGACTTTTTGGACTTTTCTCATTCAAACTGCAATATCTCTGAAACTACGCTACATTTTTTATTGAAATTTTGCAGAGTGATTTTTGAAATATGAAGCTAGCATGTCTGAAGTTTTCGAAAAGTTCTATCGATGAGATCAAAAGCTACGCGAGGTGCAATATTTCAAGCATGGATCTAGAAATGCGATTTCTATAGAATTTTGGACGATTGTTTCAATAGGAAAATCATATTCTCTGTTTAACAATCAGTAAATAAATTTCAACCGAAAAATCACAAGAATATCGCGAGATTTTAATTTCAAAACACAAATGGATCATTTATTCCATTTTTTCTTTTCTTCATTGCTTTTGCCAGACATTTTTTGTCTGATTGGTTGAGGAAACAATATTGTTCTCATGAATAGTCCAAATTCTATAGAAATCGCATTTCAAGGTTCATGCCTGAAATATAGCACCTCGCGTAACTTTTGATCTCATCGATAGAATTTTTCGAAAACTTCAGAAATGCTAGCTTCATATTTCAACAATCACTTTGCATAATTTCAATAAAAAATGTAGCGTAGTTTCAGAGATATTGCAGTTTGAATGAGAAAAGTCCAAAAAGTCCGATTTTCGTAGAATTACTGTTTCTCAGGCCACACAAACTCCAGAAAGCTTAAATTTTGTGATATAATAATGTGATAGTTGATCTATCTAACGCAAAAAAATGGATCAGAAAATATCATCAGAGTAAAATGTTATAGAAGTTCAAAGTCGAAGTGACAGTGCGCGTGCTCACAATTTCTATACAATTATGAACGGTACTGTAGATATTCTAGAATTTCTAAACTATTATTATTGATAAATTGACTAATTTGTAAAAATTGACGTATCCGATCGTAGTAAATCGTAAATATGCTCTTCTTTTTCATTTTAAATCATTCTAATCCCAGCTGTTCGTGGTCAGCTTGAATTTTCGAAATCCGCGGGTCCCCATAAAACGATTTAACAAATTTGCTAAATTGGCTCAAATTTACGACTTTGTGTTTGTTGTCTCACTTCCCAGATGCTTTTTGGTTGCATTTTGTTTTGGGAACGTTCGATGAAGAAGGAAACCGAAAACCTAGGGGCAAACAGGATGCGCGATCTTTAACTGAACCATCGCCGTGGTGAAGAGATGTTTTGGCGTTTTTCGTCACTGAGAACTTGCGCAGAAGTCATCGGACGACGACAGGAAAAGAAAGGTTATGAGAAAGGCCGCCATCGTCTGGGGAGGTGATCAGCTTCTTCGATCATGTGTGTCCGTTTTCCGATTTTTTCGTTAAATCTGTGACCGATTCGACTGAAGACCAGTAGGGGCAGGGCAAGGCCTTTAAGAATGATCATAATAAATCATAGCACTATGGCGAAGTTTTCATCTCTACCCCTCCGTCCTGGTTTAAATGTTGACTTCCATGGAAGATGATGATGATAACTTTCTTTTCTGCGGCTGTTTTGTGGGAACACAAAGGACAAGTTGTTGTTGCGTTCGAATGACCAGATGATGAAGGCTTCCATTCCTTCCAAATCTAAATAAGCTTCCAGCTCAATAAACCAGCTTAATAAAGTTGGCTTAGATTGGAGTTGCTCAGTAGAATGTTTATACCAATTTTGACAAGGTTTCCAAACCGGGTTCTAGTATAAGGCTGATAAATATTATGATATTTATTTTCACTTTCACAACCCCTTGTCTGAATCAAAATTCAAAATCATGATTCAGGGTGAGTTTATTAAATGGCAGCCCTAACTGTATTTTTAAAGTGAACACCAAGCAATTTACCTAAATTCAATTTACGAGAAATTGTTAAGTAAAAAAAAAACTTTACATCCTTTCGGAAAGAAAACGAGAATGACAACAAAAACTGCTCTTTCTGCATAGTCATGCTTCAAGTACTTACAGCTTCCCAATAAAACTTCCATCGACGATGTGCGTTCCACTTTTTTTACCCTTTTCTATCCCGTTGCTTTGAGAACGAAGAAAATCCATTGAATTACGTTTGACAAAGATCGAAAAAAAACTGAAGAGAAGCTCAATGGACCTCGGGAACTCCACTTGACCCCAGAAAACACCACAAAACGTAGAGAATGTCCATCAGAGAAACGCAAGAAATTTTGTCTCTCCTTTTTGCCGTATAACTACTGAAGTAGGTTTCTCGTTAGCTGATAATCGATTTTCATTATTTACGGACTTTTTAGTTTCTTCCATTGATTGCCGGTTTTTAAAGGGTAAAGGCTTGTTGGGGAAAAAATAATCAAATTGGAATGACTAGTTTTTACGTCTTTCATTCTGACGCTTCCCAATTTCGTCTTTTTTGTATTTTGGCATATTAACCAAATTTTTTAGAAACTGAGTTCAATATTTTAAAAATTGAAAAAAAGGTCGGTAAATGTTTTGTTTTTTTTTTCTCTATTGCTGTGCCGCCTATTTTTGGTTGTTTTCAATTAAACCAACACCACGAACGATCACCAGGCGGTGTAGTTTCCTCGCCAACACGTGCCAAAAGCAAAACAATTTTAAAGCGCGCTGGTCATGGTATATAAAAAAAGCCATTACCGGGTGTCGTCGTTTTAGTATAGATTTTTTTTTTCATTATTATTATTTTACGGTTTTTGTTTACCCAAACATCTGGCTGCACAGAGTTTTTTCGGCTTTTAACAAGTTGCCGACACAAGCAGGAATCTAGGAAATGGGTATGTCTCGTGGAAGCACAATACCGACATTCATACAAAAATTTAAAATTCTCATTCTTAATTGGTGAAAATGAGTCTTTAATCATTTAAATTAATTTTAAAAATTCTTGAGTACTACAGCATAAATTCTTTTCTATTGTTGACTGAACTCTTGAGTGTCCAAAGAATGACCTTAGCAAGCCTCTCAGGAAGTCTCAAGAACTCGAGAAGGAATGTTTGATTACTCGAATAGGAACTCTCAAGATTCAAAAATGAAAATCAAATCAATCAAACATTCTTACTCGAGTACTTAAGGTTCACACTTAAATACATACTTTGTACTCAGAAGTTCTTTCTGACTAGAGTTTTCAAGAAGAAACTCACGAGTGCTCGAAAAGGCACTTTTGTTTATTTGATTTTTTCCACAGTCGAAAGTAAAACTTATTGCTTTTTAACAAAAAAATGGTATGCTCTCGAATATGGAGCGATATTCTTAGCACACTTAGGTTCGAGTATACTAGTATACACAACCGGAGCTCAGGAAGAACACCTAAAATTGCTGCTGAAAATTGCAATTAAGTTACAGCGAAAACTCATAATTTATGTAAGAACTCCCAGATTCTTGTTGAGGCTCTCAAGTTTCAGTAAGCGCTCCTGTGAAAAAATACGTGCCAGTAAGATCTCTGAAGTTGAAATAGGAACTCTTGGTGGGTTCCAATAAGAACTGATATAAGATGTCCTCCTGAGTTTCAGTTAAAACTCCTAAGTTCCAGTGGGAACTCCTGAGTTCCTGCCGGAACTCCTTAGTTCCTGCGGGAACTCCTTAGTTCCAGTAGGAACTCGTGAGTTCCAGTAGGAACTCGTGAGTTCCAGTAGGAACTCGTGAGTTCCAGAAGGAACTCGTGAGTTCCAGTAGGAACTCGTGAGTTCCAGAAGGAACTCGTGAGTTCCAGTAGGAACTCGTGAGTTCCAGTAGGAACTCGTGAGTTCCAGTAGGAACTCGTGAGTTCCAGTAGGAACTCGTGAGTTCCAGTAGGAACTCGTTAGTTCCAGTAGGAACTCGTGAGTTCCAATAGGAACTCGTGAGTTCCAATAGGAACTCGTGAGTTCCAGTAGGAACTCGTGAGTTCCAGAAGGAACTCGTGAGTTCCAGAAGGAACTCGTGAGTTCCAGTAGGAGCTCGTGAGTTCCAGAAGAATCTCGCGAGTTCCAATAGGAACTCGTGAGTTCCAGTAGGAACTTTGGAGTTCCAGAAGAAACTCCTGAGTGTCAGTAGAAACTCTTGAGTTTCTGTAGAAACTCTTTAGTTCTAGTTTTAATTCTTGAATTCAAGTTGGAACTCCTAAGTTCCAGAAGGGACTTCTGAGTTCCAGAAGGGACTCCTGACTTCTAGAATGGACTCCTGAGTTCCTGAAGGGACTCCTGAGTTCCAGTAGGAACTCCTGAGTATCAGAAGAAACTCCTGAGTTCCAGTTGGAACTTCTGAACATCAGATAGAAATTCCTGAGTTACAAAAGATACCAGTTCCAGTAGGCACTCCTGAATTCAAGAAGAAACTCCTGAGTTTCGCTAAGAAGTTCCAGTAGAAGTTTCAGTAGGATTTCCTGAGTTTCAGTGGCAACTCCTTAGTTGCAGTAGAAACTCTGGAGTTTCTGTAGGAACTACTGAGTTCCTGTGGAAATTCCTGAGTACCTTGAGGAACTCCAGAGTTCCTTTGGGATCCTGAGTTAAAGTAGAAACTCTTAGTAGAACTCCTGTGTATCAGAAAAAAACTAATGAGTACCAGAAGAAACTCAAGAGTACCATAAAAATAGCTGAGTTCGAGTAGAATGTCTTGAGTTCCAGTAGAAATTCCTGAGTTCCAGTTGAAACTCCTGAGTTTCAGTAGAAAATCCTGAGTTCCAGTAGAAACTCTTAAATCCCAGTAGGAACTCCTGAGTTCCAAAAGAAACTCACGAGCTCTCGGAGAAAATTCTATTTTCTAGAAGATACTCCTGAGTTCCAGTAGGAATTCCTAAATACCAGTAGGAGCTCCTGAGTTCTAGTAGGAACTGCTGAGTTCCAGTTTGAGTAGGGATTCCTGAGTTCCAGTTCAAGTAGGAACTCTCAAGGAAACTCCTGAGTTCCAGTGGAAACTCCTAAGTTCCTGCAGGAACTCATTATTTCCAGTAGGAACTCGTGAATTCCAGTAGTAACTCTTGAGTTCCAGTAGTAACTGCTGAGTTCCAGTGGAAACTCCTGAGTGTCTGTTGGAAGTCCTGAGTTCCTGTGAGAACTCCTATGTTCTTTTAGGAATTCCTGAATTCCAGTAGGAACTCTTTAGTTCTAGTAGGAACTCCTGTGTATCAGAAGAAACTCATGGGTACAAGGAGAATCTCATGAGTACCAGAAGGAACTGCTGAGTTCCAGTAGAAACTCTCTAGTTCTAGTTTTAATTATTAAATTCAATTAGGAGCTCCTGAGTTTCAGAAGAAACTCATGGGTTCTAGGAGGAACTTCTAATTTCCAAAAGATACTCCTTGGTTCCAGTAGGAATTCTTGGAAACCTTCAGTTCCAGTTCCAGTAGGAACTCTTGAGTTCCAGCAGGAACTCCGGAGTTCCAATAGATACTCCTGAGTATCAATAGAACTTACTGAGTTCCAGTAGTAACTTCTGAGTTCCAGTAGTAACTCCTGAGATTCAGAAAGAAATCCTAAGCTCCAGTGGGAACTCCTGAGTTCCGGTAGGATCCAGAGTTCCAGTAGAAACTCTTTAGTTCCAGTAGGAAGCGGGCGGAAAAGGGCGGGAGAGTTGAAAAGAAAATCAGGCCTACTGAGATATGTTAAAATTTAGCAGTTTCATGTGGTTACTCGCAAAGATGAAGTTTAATGAAAAAAATATTGGAAAACTGGCTGAAAAAAAAAGAAATTGGCCGGCGTATTTAAAGTTTGTTTGAATAGGTTAATCTGTTGACTATAAAGCAGTATATAGTTTCTAGGTGATATAATTAAGCCAATCCGGCAGACTAGGTAAGGTTTTTTACGGCATCGAAAAATGTAAAAATTAGTTCATATATTGCAATTTTACCCATCTCCATTTTTCCAATGTCACAGAAATTTTATCTCATTTTTTTAAATATTTGGATTTCTTCTACACAATTTTGATTGTTTTTTCTTGATCTTGTTTCAATTTTGATAAACTTTGACCCAAATTTCGGTACCAAGATTATCTTGAAAACATTCAAATTATGTTTCTGTGCCAATTCCTTCTAAATGTGGACTAAATTTTGGTTTATATACAACTGATGAATCTTGTAAATAACACAACTTGGATATTTCCCATTAGTTTGGGCCAGCACTGAACGCCAAGTATTGCATACTTTCCCACGAAACGAAATCATAACCTCACAAATTCGTTGGGAAAAATCCCTCCGAAACCAGATCGATTTCGACATCGGAAAAATCAATAAATCATTTGCAAATACCTTTCGATAAATCGACGGTGGTGCCGCGTGATTGGGTCATCGATTTCATCAATTGCAGCAGCCAGCAATGATTCCGGCCGACCCTGCGGCTGTATGTCAGTCCCTCGATTCTACGGACTTGGACTTCCTCCATCAAAGTTGAACGGATGAAATGGTCGAAATGGTCGCTGAACAGAGAGCAAGATTTATTCTTCCCCAACAATAATGGTTGAGTTAAAAGTTGAAAAAGGAACAAAAAAAACCCAAGAGGCCATAAAACAAAACTAAACCATCGCCGGGATAAGCCAGAACTACCTAGTTGTAGCTTGTAGTGCGTCGTCGCTCAATTTGAAGCTCATAGCCTATGGGACAGCTCGTTAAAGTTAGTTGAAGAGTTCCTCTCGGGATCAGCTAGATTGTAGGACGTCCATCCAATGGAGTGGCGAGGCTGATGGCTGATGTATGTTATCAGCTTTTCTAGTCATGTTTTATTGTTTTCCTCTGCATTAACTGGTTGGAGGATGGAAGTGAGGGTGGGAAGAAATTTCCCGAAGCTTTCCCAATTTGGTGATGATTTGTATGGGAGAATCGAAGTCTGAAAGTGGAATGTAATTTCCCGAACGAGAAAGTTGTGTAAAAAATAAAAAAAAATTAAATTTCAACGTTTCGGAGTCAATAAACCACATCTTCAAGGTGTTTGTTATTATGTTTATTTTTTTAAACTGCGGAAGTCTAGATTTGATTTTTTCATTTGTTTTCCATTTTCATCTCAGAAGGAAACGCATCCCACATGATCTCACTTCCGCATTCTCGATCAACGCTCGGGTCATGGACAAGCATTAGAAAAAAAAGAGCGGCGGAATGTTTTAACCCATCAGCGTCAGCCCACGGAAAGTAGTGATTCGGGAAGACGGAGAAGAGGAAAAAAGAATCAAAACCAACCACCATCACACACACCCGACTGTCGGAAAATGTTCAAAGTGGGAACTTAACTCTCTAATGTGATCTACAAGAAACCCGACAGCGATGAGCATTAATGGTTAACAACATAATAACAGAACGCGAGGGGCCTCTATCGCGGGTCGGCAATAACTGCAAAGCGAACGGTCGGGTAAAAACAAAATACGATACTGATAGGAGAGAAGGAGACCCGACCAAGGGAAGAAAACACGAGAGGCCGACTGGTTCTTATCAGATAGCTGGTATCTGCCGAGGGATACTTTGTGGCTTGTAACCCGATGAGATGCAAGAAAAGACAGAACAGTCTTGTTCGCCTCACTTTTAATAAATATCCTATTTTTCCCAGGGTACAAATAATGAACACCACACTGTAAACTTTCTCAAGAAAACCCACTGAGCGTGTCAGCGTTACACTTGAAAAATGACCACCAAAACAAGTACCGAAGGCACACAAAATATGGGTGAAATTTACCGGGCATAATGTGATGAAAATTTATTGATTTGACCGCGGAAAAATTTCTTCCAAACGGCCTCGAGAAATGACTCCGAGATTCCTGGAAATCGATCTAAACTGACTCCGACGACCGGTCATAAATTGCCCTCTCGTCGATCGTGGATGCAAAATTGTTGACCAAATGCACCGCGCCGCGATGATTGATTGATGTGCACATGGTTGATCATTTATCCCCCCTATTCTTCGCAACCTTCATCGGGTGCAACAGGCAAAGCACGTGTATCGGCCCGAGAGAATCACGAAACATTCACGAAGGGAGAGAGAGCTTGAGAATATCTCCCAGCTCAGTCCAGTGCTCTTGAAATATAATTTCCAAGGATGAACTCTGCAGTAGCTCGAAGAGCGAATTAAGCGAAGACACTTGTTGAGAAGGAGAGATAAATCCATGTCTTTGGATGAAGCGACATCTAGTGGAAATCTTCGAAACTAACGAAGTGTAACGCTAGGTTGATCATATAACAAAAATAAAGTCAAAAATTAAATTTTGACAGTTTTGACAAACTTGACAAATTTGACAATTTTTGACAATTTTTGCCAATTTTAACAATTTTGACAATTTTAACAATTTTGACAATTTTGACAATTTTGACAATTTTGACAATTTTGACAATTTTGACAATTTTGACAATTTTGACAATTTTGACAATTTTGACAATTTTGACAATTTTGACAATTTTGACAATTTTGACAATTTTGACAATTTTGACAATTTTGACAATTTTGACAATTTTGACAATTTTGGCAATTTTGACAATTTTGACAATTTTGACAATTTTGACAATTTTGACAATTTTGACAATTTTGACAATTTTGACAATTTTGACAATTTTGACAATTTTGACAATTTTGACAATTTTGACAATTTTGACAATTTTGAAAATTTTGACAATTTTGACAATTTTGACAATTTTGACAATTTTGACAATTTTGACAATTTTGACAATTTTGACAATTTTGACAATTTTGACAATTTTGACAATTTTGACAATTTTGACAATTTTGACAATTTTCACAATTTTCACAATTTTGACAGTTTTGACAATTTTGACAATTTTGACAATTTTGACAATTTTGACAATTTTGACAATTTTGACAATTTTGACAATTTTGACAATTTTGACAATTTTGACAATTTTGACAATTTTGACAATTTTGACAATTTTGACAATTTTGACAATTTTGACAATTTTGACAATTTTGACAATTTTGACAATTTTGACAATTTTGAAAATTTTGACAATTTTGACAATTTTGACAATTTTGACAATTTTGACAATTTTGACAATTTTGACAATTTTGACAATTTTGACAATTTTGACAATTTTGACAATTTTGACAATTTTGACAAATTTGACAATTTTAACAATTTTGACAATTTTGACAATTTTGACAATTTTGACAATTTTGACAATTTTCACAATTTTCACAATTTTCACAATTTTGACAATTATGACAATTTTGAAAATTTTGAAAATTTTGAAAATTTTGACAATTTTGACAATTTTGACAATTTTGACAATTTTGACAATTTTGACAATTTTGACAATTTTGACAATTTTGACAATTTTGACAATTTTCACAATTTTCACAATTTTGACAATTATGACAATTTTGAAAATTTTGAAAATTTTGAAAATTTTGACAATTTTGACAATTTTGACAATTTTGACAATTTTGACAATTATGACAATTTTGAAAATTTTGAAAATTTTGAAAATTTTGACAATTTTGACAATTTTGACAATTTTGACAATTTTGACAATTTTGACAATTTTGACAATTTTGACAATTTTCACAATTTTCACAATTTTGACAATTATGACAATTTTGAAAATTTTGAAAATTTTGAAAATTTTGACAATTTTGACAATTTTGACAATTTTGATAATTTTGACAATTTTGACAATTTTGACAATTATGACAATTTTGAAAATTTTGAAAATTTTGAAAATTTTGACAATTTTGACAATTTTGACAATTTTGACAATTTTGACAATTTTGACAATTTTGACAATTTTGACAATTTTGACAATTTTGACAATTTTGACAATTTTGACAATTTTGACAATTTTGACAATTTTGACAATTTTGACAATTTTGACAATTTTGACAATTTTCACAATTTTCACAATTTTGACAATTTTGACAATTTTGACAATTTTGACAATTTTGACAATTTTGACAATTTTGACAATTTTGACAATTTTGACAATTTTTACAATTTTGACAATTTTAACAATTTTGACAAATTTGACAATTTTGACAATGTTGACAAATTTGACAACTTTGACAATTTTGACAATTTTGACAATTTTGACAATTTTGACAATTTTGACAATTTTGACAATTTTGACAATTTTGACAATTTTAACAATTTTGACAATTTTGACAATTTTGAAAATTTTGACAATTTTGACAATTTCGGCAATTTCGGCAATTTTGTAAATTTTTACAATTTTGACAATTTTGACAATTTTGTCAATTTTGACAATTTTGACAATTTTGACAATTTTGACAATTTTGACAATTTTGACAATTTTGACAATTTTGACAATTTTGACAATTTTGACAATTTTGACAATTTTGACAATTTTGACAATTTTGACAATTTTGACAATTTTGACAATTTTGACAATTTTGACAATTTTGACAATTTTGACAATTTTGACAATTTTGACAATTTTGACAATTTTGACAATTTTGACAATTTTGACAATTTTGACAATTTCGACAATTTTGACAATTTTTACAATTTTGACAATTTTGACAATTTTGACAGTTTTGACAATTTTGACAATTTTGACAATTTTGACAATTTTAACAATTTTGACAAATTTGAAAATTTTGACAATTTTGACAATTTTGACAATTTTGACAATGTTGACAAATTTGACAATTTTGACAATTTTGACAATTTTGACAATTTTGACAAATTTGACAATTTTAACAATTTTGACAATTTTGACAATTTTGACAATTTTGACAATTTTGACAATTTTGACAATTTTGACAATTTTGACAATTTTGACAATTTTGACAATTTTGACAATTTTGACAATTTTGACAATTTTGAAAATTTTGACAATTTTGACAATTTTGACAATTTTGACAATTTTGACAATTTTGACAATTTTGACAATTTTGACAATTTTGACAATTTTGACAATTTTGACAAATTTGACAATTTTGACAATTTCGACAATTTTGACAATTTTGACAATTTTGACAAATTTGACAAATTTGACAATTTTGACAATTTGACAATTTTGACAATTTTGACAATTTTGACAATTTTGACAATTTTGACAATTTTGCCAATTTTGACAATTTTGACAATTTTGACAATTTTGACAATTTTGACAATTTTGACAATTTTGACAATTTTGACAATTTTGACAATTTTGACAATTTTGACAATTTTGACAAGTTTGACAATTTTGACAATTTTGACAATTTTGACAATTTTGACAATTTTGACAATTTTGACAATTTTGACAATTTTGACAATTTTGACAATTTTGACAATTTTGACAATTTTGACAATTTTGACAATTTTGACAATTTTGACAATTTTGACAATTTTGACATTTTTGACAATTTTGACAATTTTGACAATTTTGACAATTTTGACAATTTTGACAATTTTTTCATTTTTGTCATTTTTGTCATTTTGGTAATTATTGTCAATTTGGTGATTTTTGTCATTTTTGTCAATTTTGTTAATTTTGTCATTTTTGTCATTTTTGTCATTTTTGTCATTTTTGGCATTTTTGTCATTTTTGTCATTTTTGTCATTTTTGTCATTTTTGTCATTTTTGTCATTTTTGTCATTTTGTCATTTTTGTCATTTTTGTCATTTTTGTCATTTTTGTCATTTTTGTCATTTTTGTCATTTTTGTCATTCTTGTCATTTTTGTCATTTTTGTCATTTTTGTCATTTTTGTCATTTTTGTCATTTTTGTTATTTTTGTCATTTTTGTCATTTTTGTCATTTTTGTCATTTTTGTCATTTTTGTCATTTTTGTCATTTTTGTCATTTTTGTCATTTTTGTCATTTTTGTCATTTTTGTCATTTTTGTCATTTTTGTCATTTTTGTCATTTTTGTCATTTTTGTCATTTTTGTCATTTTTGTCATTTTTGTCATTTTTGTCATTTTTGTCATTTTTGTCATTTTTGTCATTTTTGTCATTTTTGTCATTTTTGTCATTTTTGTCATTTTTGTCATTTTTGTCATTTTTTTCATTTTTGTCATTTTTGTCATTTTTGTCATTTTTGTCATTTTTTGTCATTTTTTGTCATTTTTGTCATTTTAGTCATTTTTGTCATTTTTGTCATTTTTGTCATTTTTATCATTTTTGTCATTTTTGTCATTTTTGTCATTTTTGTCATTTTTGTCATTTTTGTCATTTTTGTCATTTTTGTCATTTTTGTCATTTTTGTCATTTTTGTCATTTTTGTCATTTTTGTCATTTTTGTCATTTTTGTCATTTTTGTCATTTTTGTCATTTTTGTCATTTTTGGCATTTTGTCATTTTTGTCATTTTTGTCATTTTTGTCATTTTTGTCATTTTTGTCATTTTAGTCATTTTAGTCATTTTAGTCATTTTAGTCATTTTTGTCATTTTTGTCATTTTTGTCATTTTTGTCATTTTTGTCATTTTTGTCATTTTTGTCATTTTTGTCATTTTTGTCATTTTTGTCATTTTTGTCATTTTTGTCATTTTTGTCATTTTTGTCATTTTTGTCATTTTTGTCATTTTTGTCATTTTTGTCATTTTTGTCATTTTTGTCATTTTTGTCATTTTTGTCATTTTTGTCATTTTTGTCATTTTTGTCATTTTTGTCATTTTTGTCATTTTTGTCATTTTTGTCATTTTTGTCATTTTTGTCATTTTTGTCATTTTTGTCATTTTTGTCATTTTTGTCATTTTTGTCATTTTTGTCATTTTTGTCATTTTTGTCATTTTTGTCATTTTTGTCATTTTTGTCATTTTTGTCATTTTTGTCATTTTTGTCATTTTTGTCATTTTTGTCATTTTTGTCATTTTTGTCATTTTTGTCATTTTTGTCATTTTTGTCATTTTTGTCATTTTTGTCATTTTTGTCATTTTTGTCATTTTTGTCATTTTTGTCATTTTTGTCATTTTTGTCATTTTTGTCATTTTTGTCATTTTTGTCATTTTTGTCATTTTTGTCATTTTTGTCATTTTTGTCATTTTTGTCATTTTTGTCATTTTTGTCATTTTTGTCATTTTTGTCATTTTTGTCATTTTTGTCATTTTTGTCATTTTTGTCATTTTTGTCATTTTTGTCATTTTTGTCATTTTTGTCATTTTTGTCATTTTTGTCATTTTTGTGTCATTTTTGTGTCATTTTTGTGTCATTTTTGTGTCATTTTTGTGTCATTTTTGTGTCATTTCTGTGTCATTTTTGTGTCATTTTTGTTCCATTTTTGAGTCATTTTTGTGTCATTTTTGTTTCATTTTTGTGTCATTTTTGTGTCATTTTTGTGTCATTTTTGTGTCATTTTTGTCATTTTTGTCATTTTTGTCATTTTTGTCATTTTTGTGTCATTTTTGTGTCATTTTTGTGTCATTTTTGTGTCATTTTTGTGTCATTTTTGTGTCATTTTAGTGTCATTTTTTGTCATTTTTGTGTCATTTTTGTGTCATTTTTGTGTCATTTTTGGGTCATTTTTGTTTCATTTTTGGTTTATTTTTGTTCCATTTTTGTGTCGTTTTTGTGTCATTTTTGTGTCATTTGTGTGTCATTTTTGTGTCATTTTTGTCATTTTTGTCTTTTCTGTCATTTTTTCTATTTTTGTCATTTTTGTCATTTTTTGTCATTTTTGTCATTTTTGTCATTTTTGTCATTTTTTGTCATTTTTGTCATTTTTGTCGTTTTTGTCATTTTTGTCATTTTTTGTCATTTTTGTTGACAGTTTTGAAAATTTGGAAATTTTGACAATTTTGACAATTTTTACAATTTTGACAATTCTAACAATTTTGACAATTTTGACAATTTTGACAATTTTGACAATTTTGACAATTTTGACAATTTTAACAATTTTGACAATTTTGACAAATTTGACAATTTTGACAATTTTGACAATTTTGACAATTTTGACAATTTTGACAGTTTCGACTAATTGGGCAGTTTTGACAAAAATTTGGAAATTTTTGAAGTCATGCAATGATAAGTGATGACTTACAATTAGCAACTCATTTCAACTTTAATTGAACAAACACGATCTAGAGTCAGAAATGGTTCACATCAACAATTTTGCTAATTTAACGTGACTAATACATAAACCAATAATACGTGACCTCAACGACTACGGAAGTCTGTTTTGGGTCGGTTTGTTTTTGGTGGGTGCGTGTGCTCCAAAAAGTTGTTTTGATCTGTTCTGGCATACCAGACACACGCACTTTGTGCGGCAGCCAGCAGCGGTTGTTTAAAACGAAAAAAAAACGCTAAAACAATCACTTTGGAGTGATGTTTATCTATAGAGCTGGACTTCAACTGAGCAAATTGCGTCAATTTGGTCTTATCACGCGCACACTTGCTTACCTGTCTCAGTTCCACCTGGGCATACTCGCCACTAGCCGATGCAGAATCATCCAACTCCCCCGCACTGCTCGCCGTATCGGTGAAATCCGTATCACTGTACTCGGACCCTGTTAGATAACAGGGCTCGTAGAGGTATTGCTTACGCCGAATTTGAACACTTGGAGCTTTGTTGGTGCTGCTGACACTGGCCAGCAGCTCTTCTTTGCGATCCCCCAGACCCGGAGTAATGGTTCGGGCCGATTCGCCATCTGATTCCGTTTCTACCCCGGCGGCCTTAGCCTGTAGGGATTTGCACCGGATGTCGTTGTTATTGGCTTCTGCTGGAATCACTTCCACAACACTTCCAGGCTCCACCTCCGAATTCGGCCGATGGTGGAAATCTACCGGCACCTGGATATCTTTCAACACTTGAACCTGTTCATCCCCACTACTGATAACACTCATATGCCTCGGGTCCCTCCCTAAGGGACCACCCCCGGAGATATCACAGATCTGAAGCCTTCGCTCATCCGGCAACTCTTCCTTTTCCCGATGCTTTTCTTTGGTGATCACTTCCTTGATCTTGACATTCCCCCCACCGTCGACATGATCTTCCGGTTCTTCCTCCCGCGGCACTTCCTCCACAACCTTCAACTCCAAACTGCGCCGATTCTTGCGCTTCTCCGCGATCTTACTCTGCTTCCTGGGGATCCCACTGGCTGGCGATTTCCGGGTATCTTTGGCCTTGTACTGTCCGGCGATCTTACCGGCACTTTTCGTAGACGACGCTTCACTGAGCGGTTCAACGCCGGCCGGCAGCTCATCCAGACTACGCCTCAACTTCTGGCCCGGATTCAGCAGCTCAAAAATGGCCGGAAAGGCACACTGCAACCCACCCTCTTTCAGCTGCTGGAATATCAGGTACGAGGTGTACGAGGTGTCCGTGTAACGGGACTTGGGCTGCAAGGGAGACATTTGTATATGAAAAAAGGAATTCAAAAATCGTCCGAAAAGTCCTTCGTTTCGTTTCAATAAGATTTTTCGCGTTTGACTAAGAAGATGGCACCGAACTGACTAAGTCTAGTCAAAAGATTGGTTGCCCACAAAATTCGCACGCAAACAGTGATGTTTCTGGTCAAGCGGAAGACACAAATACACCAGTTTTTTTTTCGGACGGCGACGACGACGTCACCCCGAAATCTTATCTCCCGGTTGTACTATCTCCCGAAACCCGAAAAAGAAGTTCAAAGTATGCTAGCCGATTCCGGAATTTGTTTGTTTGGACGTTGACAAGCCAGCCACAGTCGAAAACTACGCGCCCTGATAAGAGGAACGTTTCTCCTCTTTTTCGTTTTTGGTTGAATGGAAATTTTCATTTGTGATTATTTACGGAAGCGTGTTTCTGCCGCGCCGCCCGACTGGAGGTGTGATTAGGCAGGCGTCTGGCAGCTGCTCTTTGCGCGTCGAATCGATGGAAATTCATTGAAAAAAGTGTGGATTAGGCTGCTGGTACAACCGCTACCGGGTTTTGACCCAAGAAAATCAAACATTAATAATTGCAATTTTGTCATTTTTGTCAATTTTGTCAATTTTGTCAATTTTGTCAATTTTGTCAATTTTGTCAAATTCGTCAATTTTGTCAATTTTGTCAAATTTGTCAATTTTGTCAATTTTGTCAATTTTGTCAATTTTGTCAATTTTGTCAATTTTGTCAATTTTGTCAATTTTGTCAATTTTGTCAATTTTGTCGATTTTGTCAATTTTGTCAATTTTGTCAATTTTGTCAATTTTGTCAATTTTGTCAATTTTGTCAATTTTGTCAATTTTGTCAATTTTGTTAATTTTGTCAATTTTGTCAATTTTGTCAATTTTGTCAATTTTGTCAATTTTGTCAACTTCGTCAATTTTGTCAATTTTGTAAATTTTGTCAATTTTGTCAATTTTGTCAATTTTGTCAATTTTTCAATTTTGTCAATTTTTCAATTTTGTCAATTTTGTCAATTTTGTCAAATTTTGTCAATTTTGTCAATTTTGTCAAATTTTGTCAATTTTGTCAATTTTGTCAATTTTGTCAATTTTGTCAATTTTGTCAATTTTGTCAATTTTGTCAATTTTGTCAATTTTGTCAATTTTGTCAATTTTGTCAATTTTGTCAATTTTGTCAATTTTGTCAATTTTGTCAGTTTTGTCAATTTTGTCAATTTTGTCAATTTTGTCAATTTTGTCAATTTTGTCAATTTTGTCAATTTTGTCAATTTTGTCAATTTTGTCAATTTTGTCAATTTTGTCAATTTTGTCAATTTTGTCAATTTTGTCAATTTTGTCAATTTTGTCAATTTTGTCAATTTTGTCAATTTTGTCAATTTTGTCAATTTTGTCAATTTTGCCAATTTTGTCAATTTTGTCAATTTTGTCAATTTTGTCAATTTTGTCAATTTTGTCAATTTTGTCAATTTTGTCAATTTTGTCAATTTTGTCAATTTTGTCAATTTTGTCAATTTTGTCAATTTTGTCAATTTTGTCAATTTTGTCAATTTTGTCAATTTTGTCAATTTTGTCAATTTTGTCAATTTTGTCAATTTTGTCAATTTTGTCAATTTTGTCAATTTTGTCAATTTTGTCAATTTTGTCAATTTTGTCAATTTTGTCAATTTTGTCAATTTTGTCAATTTTGTCAATTTTGTCAATTTTGTCAATTTTGTCAATTTTGTCAATTTTGTCAATTTTGTCAATTTTGTCAATTTTGTCAATTTTGTCAATTTTGTCAATTTTGTCAATTTTGTCAATTTTGTCAATTTTGTCAATTTTGTCAATTTTGTCAATTTTGTCAATTTTGTCAATTTTGTCAATTTTGTCAATTTTGTCAATTTTGTCAATTTTGTCAATTTTGTCAATTTTGTCAATTTTGTCAATTTTGTCAATTTTGTCAATTTTGTCAATTTTGTCAATTTTGTCAATTTTGTCAATTTTGTCAATTTTGTCAATTTTGTCAATTTTGTCAATTTTGTCAATTTTGTCAATTTTGTCAATTTTGTCAATTTTATCAATTATGTCAATTTTGTCAATTTTGTCAATTTTGTCAATTTTGTCAATTTTGTCAATTTTGTCAATTTTGTCAATTTGGTCAATTTGGTCAATTTTGTCAATTTTGTAAAATTTGTCAATTTTGTCAATTTTGTCAATTTTGTCAATTTTTTCAATTTTGTCAACTTCGTCAATTTTGTCAATTTTGTCAATTTTGTCAATTTTGTCAATTTTGTCAATTTTATCAATTTTGTCAATTTTGTCAATTTTGTCAGTTTTGTCAATTTGGTCAATTTGGTCAATTTTGTCAATTTTGTAAAATTTGTCAATTTTGTCAATTTTGTCAATTTTGTCAATTTTTTCAATTTTGTCAATTTTGTCAATTTTGTCAATTTTGTCAGTTTTGTCAATTTTGTCAATTTTGTCAATTTTGTCAATTTTGTCAATTTTGTCAATTTTGTCAATTTTGTCAATTTTGTCAATTTTGTCAATTTTGTCAATTTTGTCAATTTTGTCAATTTTGTCAATTTTGTCAATTTTGTCAATTTTGTCAATTTTGTCAATTTTGTCAATTTTGTCAATTTTGTCAATTTTGTCAATTTTGTCAATTTTGTCAATTTTGTCAATTTTGTCAATTTTGTCAATTTTGTCAATTTTGTCAATTTTGTCAATTTTGTCAATTTTGTCAATTTTGTCAATTTTGTCAATTTTGTCAATTTTGTCAATTTTGTCAATTTTGTCAATTTTGTCAATTTTGTCAATTTTGTCAATTTTGTCAATTTTTTCAATTTTGTCAATTTTGTCAATTTTGTCAATTTTGTCAATTTTGTCAATTTTGTCAATTTTGTCAATTTTGTCAATTTTGTCAATTTTGTCAATTTTGTCAATTTTGTCAATTTTGTCAATTTTGTCAATTTTGTCAATTTTGTCAATTTTGTAAATTTTGTCAATTTTGTCAATTTTGTCAATTTTGTCAATTTTAACAATATTTAAAATTTTGCCAATTTTGTCAAATTTGCCAATTTTGTCAATTTTGTCAATTTTGTCAATTTTGTCAATTTTGTCAATTTTGTCAATTTTGTGAATTCTGTCAATTTTGTCAATTTTGTCAATTTTGTCAATTTTGTCAATTTTGTCAATTTTGTCAATTTTGTCAATTTTGTCAATTTTGTCAATTTTGTCAATTTTGCCAATTTTGTCAATTTTGTCAATTTTGTCAATTTTGTCAATTTTGTCAATTTTGTCAATTAAGTCAATTTTGTCAATTTGTCAATTTGTCAATTTTGACAATTTTGTCAATTTTGTCAATTTTGTCAATTTTGTCAATTTTGACAATTTTGACAATTTTTTCAATTTTGTCAATTTTGTCAATTTTGTCAATTTTGTCAATTTTGTCAATTTTGTCAATTTTGTCGATTTTGTCAATTTTGTCAATTTTGTGAATTTTGTCAATTTTGTCAATTTTGTCAATTTTGACAATTTTGACAATTTTGACAATTTTGACAATTTTGAAAATTTTGACAATTTTGACAATTTTGACAATTTTGACAATTTTGACAATTTTGACAATTTTGACAATTTTGACAATTTTGACAATTTTGACAATTTTGTCAATTTTGTCAATTTTGTCAATTTTGTCAAATTTGTCAAATTTGTCAATTTTGTCAATTTTGTCAATTTTGTCAGTTTTGTCAATTTTGTCAATTTTGTCAATTTTGTCAATTTTGTCAATTTTGTCAATTTTGTCAATTTTGTCAATTTTGTCAATTTTGTCAATTTTGTCAATTTTGTCAATTTTGTCAATTTTGTCAACTTTTTTCAATTTTGACGTTTTTGACAGTTTTGACAATTTTGAAAATTTTGACAATTTCGACAATTTTGACAATTTTGACAATTTTGACAATTTTGACAATTTTGACAATTTTGACAATTTTGACAATTTTGACAATTTTGACAATTTTGACAATTTTGACAATTTTGACAATTTTGACAATTTTGACAATTTTGACAATTTTGACAATTTTGACAATTTTGACAATTTTGACAATTTTGACAATTTTGACAATTTTGACAATTTTGACAATTTTGACAATTTTGACAATTTTGACAATTTTGACAAGTTTGACAATTTTGACAATTTTGACAATTTTGACAATTTTGACAATTTTGACAATTTTGACAATTTTGACAATTTTGACAATTTTGACAATTTTGACAATTTTGACAATTTTGACAATTTTGACAATTTTGACAATTTTGACAATTTTGACAATTTTGACAATTTTGACAATTTTGACAATTTTGACAATTTTGACAATTTTGACAATTTTGACAATTTTGACAGTTTTGACAATTTTGACAATTTTGACAATTTTGACAATTTTGACAATTTTGAAAATTTTGACAATTTTGACAATTTTGACAATTTTGACAATTTTGACAATTTTGACAATTTTGACAATTTTGACAATTTTCACAATTTTCACAATTTTGACAATTTTGACA
The DNA here is from genome assembly GCF_029784155.1 of Uranotaenia lowii. Classification (NCBI taxonomy): domain Eukaryota; kingdom Metazoa; phylum Arthropoda; class Insecta; order Diptera; family Culicidae; genus Uranotaenia; species Uranotaenia lowii. The sequence continues at coordinate 201,926,109 of NC_073691.1, read as the reverse complement.
ATTTTGACAATTTTGACAGTTTTGACAATTTTGACAATTTTGAAAATTTTGACAATTTTGACAATTTTGACAATTTTGACAATTTTGACAATTTTGTCAATTTTGTCAATTTTGTCAATTTTGTCAAATTTGTCAAATTTGTCAATTTTGTCAATTTTGTCAATTTTGTCAGTTTTGTCAATTTTGTCAATTTTGTCAATTTTGTCAATTTTGTCAATTTTGTCAATTTTGTCAATTTTGTCAATTTTGTCAATTTTGTCAATTTTGTCAATTTTGTCAATTTTGTCAATTTTGTCAATTTTGTCAACTTTTTTCAATTTTGACGTTTTTGACAGTTTTGACAATTTTGAAAATTTTGACAATTTCGACAATTTTGACAATTTTGACAATTTTGACAATTTTGACAATTTTGACAATTTTGACAATTTTGACAATTTTGACAATTTTGACAATTTTGACAATTTTGACAAGTTTGACAATTTTGTCAAATTTGTCAAATTTGTCAATTTTGTCAATTTTGTCAATTTTGTCAGTTTTGTCAATTTTGTCAATTTTGTCAATTTTGTCAATTTTGTCAATTTTGTCAATTTTGTCAATTTTGTCAATTTTGTCAATTTTGTCAATTTTGTCAATTTTGTCAACTTTTTTCAATTTTGACGTTTTTGACAGTTTTGACAATTTTGAAAATTTTGACAATTTCGACAATTTCGACAATTTTGACAATTTTGACAATTTTGACAATTTTGACAATTTTGACAATTTTGACAATTTTGACAAGTTTGACAATTTTGACAATTTTGACAATTTTGACAATTTTGACAATTTTGACAATTTTGACAATTTTGACAATTTTGACAATTTTGACAATTTTGACAATTTTGACAATTTTGACAATTTTGACAATTTTGACAATTTTGACAATTTTGACAATTTTGACAATTTTGACAATTTTGACAATTTTGACAATTTTGACAATTTTGACAATTTTGACAATTTTGACAATTTTGACAGTTTTGACAATTTTGACAATTTTGACAATTTTGACAATTTTGAAAATTTTGACAATTTTGACAATTTTGACAATTTTGACAATTTTGACAATTTTGACAATTTTGACAATTTTGACAATTTTGACAATTTTGACAATTTTGACAATTTTGACAATTTTGACAATTTTGACAATTTTGACAATTTTCACAATTTTCACAATTTTGACAATTTTGACAATTTTGACAATTTTGACAATTTTGACAATTTTGACAATTTTGACAATTTTGACAATTTTGACAATTTTGACAATTTTGACAATTTTGACAATTTTGACAATTTTGACAATTTTGACAATTTTGACAATTTTGACAATTTTGACAATTTTGACAATTTTGACAATTTTGACAATTTTGACAATTTTGACAATTTTGACAATTTTGACAATTTGACAATTTTGACAATTTTGACCATTTTCAAAATTTTGACAATTTTGACAATTTTGACAATTTTGAAAATTTTGACAATTTTGACAATTTTGACAATTTTGACAATTTCGAAAATTTTGACAATTTTGACTATTTTGACTATTTTTACTATTTTGACAATTTTGACAATTTTGACGATTTGGACAATTTTGACAATTTTGACAATTTTGACAATTTTGACAATTGTGACAATTTTGACAATTTTGACAATTTTGACAATTAAAACAATCTGAAATCGGAATCTGAAACTTGAAACTGAAATCTGAATCTGAAATCTGAATCTGAAATCTGAACCTGAAATCTGAATCTGAAATCTGAAATCTGAAATCTGAAATCTGAATCTGAAATCTGAATCTGAAATCTGAATCTGAATTTTGAAATCTGTTATCGGAAATGAAACTGAAATTTTTTTTTTTCCTTCCGTCAAAACATCTCCATTATTCGCATCCAAAAAAGGGTTTAACCAAACTGGTTAAACGTCAGATCTGATGTTGAGACAGGGCCAAGTCAAACACATGTCGGTACATTACCGAATGACAGGCTGCTTGAACCCAAGGTGCTTCTGTTGTTGTTGTTAAGTCTTCCCCCGTTCGAATCGAGCCGTCGAGGGGCCCCTCGATGTTGCGGTTTGTTTACTGTTGGTTCAGCGATTTTAACCTCTTATCAACGGCACTGCGGCAGAGCTTGATGTGCAACAACTCCTGCACTCTCTCGATCGCCAGTTCATGCTAATGGATTTTTGCCCATTCGTCTTGCGAAAGTGAAAAGCACGCAAAATGTCCTCTCAGAAAAGGGGGGGGGACCCCGAATCATGTAAGTAACAGTGTGTCTGTTCGATGTTTGTTTTGAAGAAACCAAACAAAATTTCAATTCGCTAAAAACAAACGATGGCAACAAGTGTGAGGTAACAAGTAGCGGGCAAACAGATGGCAGACTCGGAAATATTTAAAAATGTTTACTTCGAGGTGAAAAAAAACCAAAGCGACACTTTTTGAAGGATAGATCTCCAGAGGCTTTCTCGAAAATAAAACGGCGAATTCCGATACCTAAATTTAAATTTAGCCCAAAAATTCGAACCACCACTTCTGTCAAAACGAGCCCGATAACGGGAACCCGAAATTGAAACTAATCAATGCATTAAACCGAATATTGGTTTTGCTCTCTCGAACAAGTTTAATAAAAACAACAACAACAAGTTGAATCTCATATCAACGTGGGAGGTCTCGCCGTTGAATGTTGAAGCAGCCAAAAAAAAAACCGGTGCTGTTATCTCGAACTTTTTAAACAGCGCGAATCGACATGAAATCCTTTCAAGAAAAAAAAGGAGCAACAACGTCTTGGGGTGATGATGATAAAACCCATCATCATCTGCAGAGAGCACAGAGTTCGAAAGTTGATGACAAACTCGTGACCATAATTAGCATACATAAAACTTACTGCGAATTGGTTGATTTTTTTTGTTCGGGATAAAATTATTGCCCTAGCAGCAGTACGGTGCGACTTGATTGATTCAATTTTTCTTAAATTTATTTTAAACCATTTGCTTAAGATACCCAATGAAAATAACAATTTTCATTTATTTACACGGTTTTCCGTCTCATGACATAACCTGATGAACAATATTCCTTGCATCCCACATTGGTCTAACAATTCTCGCAACATGTTCTGCCCAGCCTTTACCACCTTCTAGATACTGGGTTCGCAGTAGAGTCGCGCGAGTCCGGGGTTCATCCTGCGCCTCCACACTCCTTCAAAATTCTTAACACTCGTCGCTCGAATGCTCCGAGTGTGTGCAGGTCCTCCTCGAGCAATATCCACGTCTCTTGCCCGTAGAGGACAACCGGTCTTTTTGATTGTGGAGTCCATAGTAGGCACGATTTCCGCTGATCATTCGTCGCCGGATCTCACGGCTGGTGTCATTGTCTGCGGTCACCAGTGAGCCGAGATAGATGAAGTCTTCGACTATCTGCAGCTAGTCGCAGCTAGCAAACTAGAAAAGACTTAGGAGACAAAAGAAATAATACTTGCTTCTTTTTAAGACATTCGTCACCGCATCTCATACTTCAATCGAAACAGCTATGAAAAGACGAGGGTTGACTAGACTAGTACCATGCTGATAGATAGAACCATTTATGCAACAAGTCCATCGAAGTGCTGCTTCCACCTTGTGGTCACCTCACGAGTGTCCGTCAGGATACCTCCGTCCTTATCCCGGCTTATTTCGGCTTGCTGTTAATGGCTGTCTTGATAGTATCCCAACAGTCCCCGAGATGTGCTGCGTCTAGCTTGCCCTCTGCCGGCAGCACTGCTTCGAGTGATTGCGCGTACACTGCCGCGACCTCAGGTTGCTTCATTCGTCGACAAGGTCTGACGACGATGATGTCCAAGAAGTGCCGGCCGTCTATCAAAACGTGGTCGATCTGTGATTGAGTTTGGTACGGTAATCTCCACGTGTATTTGTGTGGGAGGCGGTGCTGGTTAAAGGTAGGGGAACATGTCCTATTATGCGCCACCTAAGCGAATCGCTGATTTTCTATGTATTCCACGTACAAATTGTGTTAAAAATGGGTGTAATCGTTGAAGAAAAGTGTTTTCTACAAATTCCTATGATTTTTCATTACTCAAATTGCTAAAGTTTCTTCAAAAACATGATTTTTAAAAACCATATTCAAAGCCACAGAACAAAACTGTGTTGCGAATACGCGCCGCTGTGTATTCAATACGCGCCTAGCAGCCGAACACACCCGAGAGCAGCCGAAGACCGAAAACACACCAATACTTACAGACACTTTGACTGAAAGGAAAATCAAAATGGACTAATAGAAATTTAACAAAATATGAAAAATAGATTTTTTGAGCTGAATTAACGCTCAAAATATGGTTTTAGACTTTTTGTTCATTTTCAATGAAAATTGGCCTTTTTGAAAAATTAATGCTATTTTCAGACTACTACGATTGGCGCGTTATACACAGCGCATGGGCCGTGATAGAACATACCCATGAAAAGCATACCTAAGCGAGTTCAGTATGATTTTTAGCATAAAATCATAATTTAGATTCTCCTCTATCGATGTGTCAGAAAATATTGTCTTATTCGTTTTTCTCTGCTTGGTGACACCTTATTAAAAGTGTTTTAAAATTTAGATCAAAATGAAGAAAAACCTAAATTGTGAAATTATCACGACACAGGGGCATTTTAAGGAAAAATTCATACTTGCCATGACCAATCACAGCATTTAAAACAAATTGGTAATATTTTGCAGGCTTAAAATGTTTCAGATTCTTCAAAACAAGAGTGGCGCGTATTAGCCACATGGGGCGTTATATGAACTTTTCCCCTACTACGTACGGCCATCAGTTTGGAGGCGCCAAAATCTATGAGTCTCAGGCAGTTTTCGTTGGTCAACTGGTACGTGCTGAATTCCTTCTCCCGGCCCACTTGAGCGTTGAAATCTCCTATATGATTTCATTCCTCTTGATTTCATGTTTTGTGCAGCGGTCGTATCCACGTTCCAGCTGCGCGTAGAATTCGTCTTTGTCGTCACCGGTACTTCCGAGGTGAGGTTTCTGCACGTTAATGATGCTGATGTTGAAGAACTGGGTCTTGATTCTCAACCGGCACATCCGTGAGTTGATCGGCCACCACCCGATCACGCGCTTATGCATCTGGTAGGTAGGCATGACCCTCACGAATCGCGAGTCGGAATTCACGATCGCGAACTTTCGACACCCCATATGGAGTACCGCAGGGTAGTCATCTTGGACCCTTCTGTTAGAAGCTTTTGTGAATGACTTTAGTAAAACTCTTCAATCCGACATTCTGCTTTATGCTGATGACCTGCAGCTGTTTAGGAATACTACGACAACCAGTGGTCGGAAAATCGCTCAAGAAAAGCAATCAGGAATGGTTTCTAGCTAGAATGATGCTACCTCCGAGTGCTGTGATACGCACGTGGTAAAAGTACCCATTGAATATATGTATGTCGAAAATCAACACTTACTTGATACAAGAAGATATACCATGCCACCGGAGGCTACCGTTGCTATTCGTCACGTGGCTAATCGACGGTGATCGACATACTTGATGATACATTTTGAACGTCGCTCCCTCAATCATTCCCGAACGTCTATCCTCGCATCATTGTTGATAATGCACGTTATTAATGTTTCAAAAGAAAAAATCTGAATAAATACCAGGACCACATGTTCAAAAAAGCTGTAGCACATGCTGGACAGTTCATTGCGGTTACCTAGTCATGATTTTGTCCTTCTAGGCAAAACGAAAAATAAAAAATCATCTGATAGCCTACATAGATCGCTCAGAACTGATACATATCAGTTATGATCCTAAAGGTTGAAAGTCGTTAGGGGAAGGAAATCAGCATCGAGACGTTCGTTGCTGATAGTCTGCGTCCTTTTTTACCTCATCATGTATCGCAAAAGTGTTTCAAATACAGAAGCGTCGTTGTCATGCATGATTGTTTGTATGATTTGGTTGAAGAAGGAAAATTTGACTGCTTTGATTTTTTGGCTCTGAATGTAGTCAAGCATGGTTCAGTGAAAATGATTGATTTTCGGAAGCATGACGACAACGTCAGTTCCTCTGATTACCTTTTCACCATACTGCATATGCAATCCATCTCACAGATAGATGTTGTGAACGTTTTAACTCAGTGTATCTTTTTAATTCTGATATGTAAGGGTTGGAGTCACTATATGAAATCAAGGTGTCATCGGTAAAGAGCCGAACTTTACCATGTGTATTCATTTGTGGAAGATCGTTGATAAAAAAAACTAGAAAAATCAGCGGGCCTAGGATACCTCCTTGTGGCACTCATGTTGTGATGAACCTTTTGCCACTTGAGCATGCTTTCAGAGGCACTAATTGCTGTCGAGCTTTTAGGTAGCTTTCAACTAACCGATTGGGCTGGCCTCGTATACCACTCCATTTCAATTTTTGCAACAGCGAGGCATAGTCTATTGTGTCGAATGCTTTCCTAAGGTCCAAAAACAGGGCACCAGCGTAGTTACGACAGTCCAGATCGCCATATACGTCTTTCAGGAGTTCAGTAGTGGCTGATAGAGGACTACATTTCTTTCGGAATCCATATTGGCGTAGACTCGATAGGAACTCGCTTATTGTCGTGATAGGAAGTTTTTTTTGTCAGAGTTTTGTTCAAGACTGAGAGCGGTGCGTTCGGTAGTTCGAAATGTTTGAGATGACTCCAGGCTAGAAAATAGGAGTTACTGGGGCTAGTTTCAATGAGTCGGGATAGACTCCGTTTCCGACCATTTCATTGAGGATACCTGTCAGAATATTGCATAAATAGTCGTTGATGCTGTTCGATAGTTGTGCTGGATCCACCATTAGCGCACGTGTTCGGCAGAATGTTCAGCAGCGCTTCTGCAAATTCTGCGTTTTATTGGTGGTGCTGGACGATACTTTCACTAAACTCTTGGACATCTTTGTTGGTACCAGGCCAGTTTGCAGAGACGGACAAAGTAAACAAATAGAAAACTTCTATCACTTTTCTCGCAGAAGTCAAAGTACTCGCGGTTCTGACCTAGGAATTGACGGCTCACAGACAGGACTTGAACCCGCAATTTCCGCTTCAGTACTGTGAAGCATGATATTTCCACGGAAACCACCCATCATAATATGCTGACTCTCGACCGGCTTAACAGCCAGCTCGCTAGGCTGGTGTGCTCCAACTGACGCAGACACTCTAACTACTCTGCTCATGCCAACCGTTCGGTGAATGCTCACCCACATAGTTGTGTTATACATAAATCCCCGGAACGCACTACGTCACCAACACCAAGCTGCTACCTATCGGCTGTGCTCTCACTGTCGGAATGGAGGGGATTGAGTGCCGCCCCAAAGGGCTGCGTATTTGTGCTGTGCTGACTTATTTGGGCCCCACACAAGTACAACGGCGCGTTTGCCAATTACACCACGGTGAACGTGACGAGACAGGCTTCGGAAAACCCGAAGCAATCGACCATTTGCGTGCTCGGCTAAAATCCCGAGTAGATGGATGGTGACTGATGGAAACAACAGAGAAATCAATAAATAGTGGGCAAAGAACACAAGCGAGATATACATCGGGTGCATCGATAGTAGATTAGCAGTCGACCGATGGAGCTGGATGTGCACGCATGTTGAAACCTATTTCGTCACGTTCACCGTGATGTAATTGGCTAACGCGCCGTTGTACTGAAGCGGAATCTGCGGGTTCAAGTCCTGTCGGTGGGCCGTTGTAACTTTTTTCGCAAAATTCATTATTTTAACTTATACCTTCTATCGTCTTTGGAAATGTTATTGTTTTAAATTTATTTTCAAAAAAAAAAAATCAGGGTTTTCTTTTATTTAATGTTACTTATTTTCGAAAGTTATTTAAAAAACGAAAGGTGACAGAGAAAACGCTAATTACACCCATATTAATTAATTTTTCAAAACCATTTTGAATGAAAAGACTTAATTGGTTCCTTGCCTAATATTTTATATTGATGCTGATGATTTTTAATGACATAAATCATCTTTAATTTTGTCATGACCTTATCGGTTTTTTATGATTAAATTGATTAGAAATAAAGTAATGAACACTAGGTTTTAAATTTTTTTGCAAATTCTGGCCAATTTGTTGGCAAACAACTCTTTGAGATCAAGTAATATTCCATTACTATGGAAAAATCATTTTTTGAAATAAAAATTTTATTTGGGAAAAATCTCTATGGGGGAGTCGGGGTGGGGGCTTGAACCCCTTAACAAAATACCCTTAATTAAAATATAGCAAAATTTCATGGATGAGTTTTAAACCAATGCGAAACTTTTAAGACCCCACATCCCAGATCTTATCCATTCTCCCACTCCCCTTACAATATTTTTGCTAACATGCAGAGGTAACCTCGGCCTCGAAGCACAAAATTGATCTTTTGTCCCATTCTACCTTTTCAAACCTATCTCTTGACTATAAGGACGTGGCCGGCGCCGTTATTGATGTTCAAAAAGAGCATGAATTTTGGGCAATCAATTTACAGATAGTTAACATTTTTTTTCGAATCACAGCGCCGATGTGGTCTAGTGGATAGGCTGGCGCGAGTCTGGTATTGGTACGCCAGGCGTACTGGGTTCGATTCCCGGTATCGGCAGGAAAAACTTTTGGGTTCGAATCCCATAAGCGGGCCGACAGGTAAGATGTGTTTCATTATATAACTGACTATATAATTGGAATGTTCAATCAGATGCCAGCTGGCCAGGTATATACACGGATGCCGGAATACCTGTAAGTAAACTAGCCCACCTGATTGATTCGTTCTTCCAAAATATACCTATATCAACACCCGCAATACATTCACCACATAACAGTTCATACGAAGCCATGGGGTCCGGGTATGGTGGCGCGCTGCATTGGAGATTTGTCGAACCTAATAATCTAAGGAATGTATGTGAACCCATACTTAGGCAGAAACTGCGGTGAATCCGTGCACCCATGGTGGATAACCAACATACAACATACATACATACAGTTAACATTTTTTTTCGAATCTACAAAAACAAACTCCAAGTAGATCGATAAATATTGTCAAGAATTGATTCATTTTCTCCTTTTACCAACATAGCCAAAACATGTAAGCATCCTGGAAAATGAAAGACTTGCGTCCTTCATTTTTCTCTTCATCTTTATATCAGTTACTTTTCTATGTGCATTGCAAAGATTACTACAGTCAGTCCAATCAGGTGGTAAATACCGCAAAAAAATACTTGAACAAGGATAGGAATAAAGCTTGGAGTTCCCTACCAAATGCATCATATTCAATAACTTCAAATTAAAATCATACAATGCAAAAGTAATCGTAAAAACTATTAAATTTCACCAAAAAGGTTACCGTCGATAGAACCAATTCTTCACTGATTCGGAACCGTATACATAGCTAAAGTTAGTAGGAGCCAGACTGATGTTGTTTTGATACCGAAACTTACTGAAACCGAGGTTTCTGAAGCTGATTTGTACACTTCACAATTTTAAACACATTTCCGGTTATTTTCAACCGGATTCGGTACTGATTCTCCCTCATTTAATTTTTTTTCTTCCTCAGTTAGAACGACTTTTCTCGGAGCAAAAATTTTTAACGTCTCCGCGAGTCAACGCCTTCTCGAACTCCGTTAAATACTGTAAAACGTTGATTGTAATTAAATTGAATTTCTATTCGTAATCCAATGAATGAGACAAAAATGTGTTTAAAAATCTTCCCTTGAGTCTAATTGGAAAACACAGCTTAGCATGTCTGTTAAAACCTAAGTGATACATGTAAGGCACTAGTTGAGAATCCACCTCGATTTGTAAACATCGCTGAGGCAAAACCGTTTAATTTTACTTTTGTTTTACACCGGGGAAAAAAAAGGTAAAGAGTAATGTGGAAAACGGCTTTTCGAAAGAAGAACATTTTTCCGGCAACTGAACTCTAGTAGCAGCAGCAGCACGAAAGGTTGAAAACAGAACGTTCATTTTCATTTATTTTTGCTTCTTGCCGAGGAAGTAAGAAAAAAGCGATTTAAAAAAAAACACCAAGCGGAAAAGATTGATTGCATTTGCTGCTGCTGCTTGAGATAGAGGTGGATTAGTTTTTCATCAATTTGGGTAATGCAGTTGCTGCACTCTGTACTTCATCACCTTGATCTTGTTTTTATGATCTTAACTTGTTAGTTTTTCCATCTCCCCTCTTTGCATCGGTTTTCAGAAAAAAGTAAAGCAGATGCAATCCGGTCTCTTTTGGGTTTTCCTCTTTCTCTATGTTGAAGTAAACTTAGGAAAAATATAAAAAAAAAACTCCCAGAACAAAACAGGAAAAAATCATTCAAATAAGTTTCCGAAAAAAACAACTGCTGCTGTTGCTTCCATTTATCTTTAGTGAAGTTTATGCTCGATTTTGTTTTATGAACTTCAACGTTCGCCCTTAGGGCAGGAAACGAACGTTCAAACGTATTGTGGAGGGTTCTTCTCTATGCTATACACATTAGACTGAGTTGATTTGGCGTCATTTTTGAATTTCTCAAACTGAAAAAAAGCTTCATTTTCGGTTCAAAACTTATCCATAATTTTTTTCAGAATTTTCAAGTAACATTTACATGAGTAAATTTGGACTTTTAGGTTTCTATGAGAAAATTGATGTATTGTGTACGGAAAAATGAACATCATTTTTGTTTCTTCTGTGGAACTGAGCCTGCTCATGATTTTTGTACCAATTTATAAATTCTGTAAAGAAATTTTCCGCTGAATAACTTTGTCCAAGATCGTAACTACGTATCAAGTTAGGAAAAAAGTCATCAGCTTTTCAACAGGGGTATGTCTTTTGGAATTGAAAAACAATAAACTCGATTGACATCACTGCTGGTGCCTCGCGAAGTATCGGATGACAAGGAGTCATGCAATATCTCGCTAGGCAACCAGCAGTGATGTCAATTTAATTTTTTGTTTTTCAATTCCAAAAGACATTTCCCTTTTTAACAGCTAATAACTTTTTTGTTTTGTTGTTTAAGGGAAAATTTCTAATAGAGAATTTAAAAATTGGAAAAATCGAAAGCGAAAAGAAGCAAAAGAGTTTTATTTTTTATTTTTTGTGCTGCATATGAAAGTGCTTTTTGAAGCTGGTAAGATGTTGTTTAGCAATTTATGCGAACTTTTTGTCAACTTTAAATCCCTGATCACACTGACATGACACTAAGAACAAAAATTCAACCATTTTCTGTCTAATTTTTTTGTCAAAATTTGCAGGTACGCAATACCGACGGCAGGTGGCGAAACTGAAAAATTTGACAAAAAATGCCCTGTAGGAAAAATGTACCTGTTTAGCCCGATTTTATAGTAGAAATTGTCTGTTTTTTTTAAGTTGGGTGACATTTCCTAACTGGCATAGCATTTCTTCAAATCGATCGATGCGCACTCTGGAATCGACATTGCGTACTGTTGGAAAAATTATCCAAAAAACGAAATCGAGTGTCCAGTCAGTATGGTCAGTGTTTAAAGTTTATTTAGCTACTTGAAAATTGAGCTGAAAAGAAGTTGTATTTGCATACTAGATTAAGCTGATCAAACCTGATAGAGGAATGTTATCCGAACTTTTGGTTGCTTGGGTAAAGTCGTGAATTGAGAGTCGAGAGTTGAGAGTTGAGATTCGAGAGTCGAGAGTAGAAAGTCGTGAGTCAGGAAAAATTCTAGAGTCTGGAGTCGGGCGTCTAGAGTCTAGAGTCTTGAGTCTAGATTCTAGATTCTAGAGTTTAGAGTCTAGACTCCAGAGTCCAGAGTCTAGAGTCTAGAGTCTTGAGTCTTGAGTCTAGATTCTAGAGTTTAGACTAGAGAGAGTCGATAGTCGTGAGTCGAGAGTCGAAAGTCGAAAGTCGAAAGTCGAGAGTCGAAAGTCGAAAGTCGAAAGTCGAGAGTCAAGATTCGAGAGTCGAAAGTCGAAAGTCGAGAATCGAGAGTCAAGAGCCGAGAGACGAGTGACAAGAATCTAGAGACGAGAGTAGAGCATCTGGAGACAATTTGTCTTTTGAGTTTTGAGATTCGAATGTCAAATGTCGAAAATGGCGAGACGAGAGTCGTAAGTTGAGAGTTGACAGTCAGTCTAGTTTCGAGAGTCGAGGGTCGAGAGTCGAGGGTCGAGAGTCGAGGGCCAAGAGTCTCGTCTAGAGTCGAGAATCGAGAGTCTCGTCAAGAGTCGAGAGTCGAGAGTAGAGAGTCGAGAGTCGAGAGTAGAGAGTCGAGAGTCAGGAGTCGAGAGTCGAGAGTCGAGAGTCGAGAGATGAGAGATGAGAGTCGAGAGTCGAGCATCAAGAAGGGAAGTTGAAAATTGTTGGTTAGTCAAGAGTTAAGCATCGAAAGTTGTTCTTCGAGTTCCAAAACTCGAATAACAAGTCCAAAATGGCGTGCCAAGATTTGTGAATTGAGAGTCGAGAGTCAAGAATGTCGAGAGTAGAGAGCCGAGAGTTGAGAGTAGAGAGTAGAGAGTCGAAAGTCGATAGTCGAAAGTCGAGAGTCGAGTGTCGAGAGTCGAGAATCGAGATTTAAGATTCGAGATTTGAGATTCGAGATTCGAGAGTCGGGAGACGAGAGTCTAGAGTAGAAATTCGAGAGTCAGTAATCGGGCGTCATAATTCTAGAGTCTAGAGTCGAAAGTCGTGAGTCGGGCGTCGGGAGTCTTGAGTCTAGAGTTTAGAGTCTAGATTGTAGAGTCCAGAGTCTAGAGTCTATACTCTAGAGTCCAGGTCTAGAGTCTTGAGTCTAGATTCTAGAGTTTAGAGTCGAGAGTCGAGAGTCGAGAGTCACGAGTCTAGAGTCGAAAGTCAAAAGTCGAGAGTCGAAAGTCGAGAGTCAAAAGTCGAGAGTCGAGATTCGAGAGTCGAAAGTCGAAAACGAGAATCGAGGGTCAAGAGCCTAGAGACGAGTGACAAAAGTCTAGAGACGAGAGTCGAGCATCTGAAGGCAAGTCGTCTTCGAGTTTTGAGATTCGAATGGCAAATGTCGAAAATGGCGAATCGAGAATCGTAAGTTGAGAGTTGACAGTCGAGAGTCGAGAATCAAGAGGCGCGAGTTTGAAATCCAGAGTCTAGAGTCGAGAGTCTAGATTCTAGTGTCGAGAGTCGAGGGTCGAGAGTCGAGGATCGAGAGTCGAGGGTCGAGAGTCGAGGGTCGAGAGTCGAGGGTCGAGAGTCGACAATCGAGAGTCTCGTCAAGAGTCGAGAGTCGAGAGTCTAGAGTCCAGAGTGGAGAGTCGAGAGTAGAGGGTCGAGAGTCAGGAGTCGAAAGTCGAGAGATGAGAGATGAGAGTCGAGAGTCGAGAGTCGAGAGTCGAGAGTCGAGAGTCGAGAGATGAGAGTCGAGAGTCGAGAGTCGAGCATCAAGAAAGGATGTTGGAAATCGAGGGTATTGGTTAGTCAAGAGTTGAGCGTCGAAAGTTGTTCTTCGAGTTCCTAAACTCGAATATCAAGTCGAAAATGGCGAGCCGATATTCGTGAGTTGAGAGTCGAGAGCCGAGAGTCTAGAATGTCGAGAGTAGAGAGTCGAGAGTTGAGAGTAGAGAGTAGAGAGTCAAAAGTCGAAAGTCGAAAGTCGAAAGTCGAGAGTCGAGAGTCGAGAATTGAGATTCGAGAGTCGACAGTCTAGAGTCTGAAATCTAGAGTTTAGAGTCTAGAGTCTAGAGTCTAGAGTCCAGAGTCTAGAGTCTTGAGTCTTGAGTCTAGATTCTAGAGTTTAGAGTCGAGAGTCGAGAGTCGCGAATCTAGAGTCACGAATCTAGAGTCGCGAGTCGAGAGTCGCGAGTCGAGAGTCGAGAATCTAGAGTCGGAGTCGAGAGTCACAGGTCAAGAGTCGAGAGTCGAAAGTCGAGAGTCGAGATTCGAGAGTCGAAAGTCGAAAGTCGAAAATCGAGAGTCAAGAGCCGAGAGACGAGTGACAAGAGACTAGAGACGAGAGTCGAGCATCTGGAGACAAGTCGTCTTTTGAGTTTTGAGATTCAAATGTCGAATGTTGAAAATGGCGAGTCGAGAGTCGTAAGTTGAGAGTTGACAGTCGAGAGTCAAGAGGCGAGAGTTTGAAATCCAGAGTCTAGAGTCGAGAGTCTAGATTCTAGTGTTTAGAGTCGAGGGTCGAGAGTCGAGAGTCGATAGTCGAGAATCGAGAGTCTCGTCAAGAGTCGAGAGTCGAGAGTCTAGAGTCCAGAGTGGAGAGTCGAGAGTAGAGAGTCGAGAGTCAGGAGTCGAGAGTCGAGAGATGAGAGATGAGAGTCGATAGTCGAGAGTCGAGAGTCGAGAGTCAAGCATCAAGAAAGGAAGTTGGAAATCGAGGGTGTTGTTTAGTCAAGAGTTGAGCGTCGAAAGTTGTTCTTCGAGTTCCAAAACTCGAATATCAAGTCGAAAATGGCGAGCCGAGATTCGTGAGTTGAGAGTCGAGAGTCGAGAGTCTAGAATGTCGAGAGCCGAGATTCGAGAGTTGAGAGTAGAGAGTAGATAGTCGAGAGTCGAAAGTCGAAAGTCGAAAGTCGAAAGTCGAGATTCGAGAGTCGAGAATTGAGAATCGAGATCCGACAGTCTAGAGTCTGAAATCTAGAGTTTAGAGTCTAGAGTCTAGAGTATGGAGTCCAGAGTCTAGAGTCTTGAGTCTTGAGTCTAGATTCTAGAGTTTAGAGTCGAGAGTCGCGGGTCGAGAGTCGAGAATCAAGGGTCGAGTGTCGAAAGTCGAGAGTCGAAAGTCGAGAGTCGAGATTCGAGAGTCGAAACTTGAAAGTCGAGAATCGAGAGTCAAGAGCCGTCTTTTGAGTTTTGAGATTCGAATGTCAAATGTCGAAAATGGCAAGTCGAGAGTCGTAAGTTGAGAGTTGATAGTCGAGAGTCGAGAGGCGAGAGTTTGAAATCCACAGTCTAGAGTCGAGAGTCTAGATTCTAGTTTCGAGAGTCAAGTGTCGAGTGTCGAGGGTCAAGAGTCTCGTCTAGAGTCGAGAATCGAGAGTCTCGTCAAAAGTCGAGAGTCGAGAGTCCAGAGTGGAGAGTCGAAAGTAGAGAGTCGAGAGTCGAGAGTCGAGAGGCGAGAGTCGAGAGATGAGAGATGAGAGTCGAGAGTCGAGCATCAAGAAGGGAAGTTGAAAATCGAGGGAGTTGGTTAGTCAAGAGTTGAGCGTCGAAAACCGTTTTTCGAGTTTCAAAACTCGAATATCAAGTCGGAAATGGCGAGCCGAGATTCCTGAGTTGAGAGTCGGGAGTCGAGAGTCTAGAATGTCGAGAGTTGAGAGTAGAGAGTCGAGAGTCGAAAATCGAAAGCGGAAAGTCGAGAGCCGAGAGTCGAGAATTGAGATTCGAGAGTCGAGAGTCGACAGTCTATAGTCTGAAATCTAGAGTCTAGAGCCTAGAGTCAAGAGTCGAGAGTAGAGAGTCTACAGTCGAGAGTCGAGAAAAGAGAGTCGAGGTTGAGAGTAGAGAGTCGAGAGTTGAAAATCGAGAATCGAGAGTCTAGAGTTGAGAATTGAGAGACAAGAGTTGAGAGTCAAGAGACGAAAGTCAAAAGTCGATAATCGAAAGTCGAAAGTCGAAAATCGAAAGTCGAAAGTCGATAGCCGAGAATCGAGATACAAGAGTCGAGAGACATGAGTCTAGAGACAAGAGTTGGAAATCGAGGGAGTTGGTGAGTCAAAAGTCGAGTGTCGATAATTTTCTTTCGAGTTTTAAGATTCAAATGTCAAAAGTCGAAATTGGAGAGTCGAGATTCCAGAGTTGAAAATTGAGTAATGATAGTGGATTATCGGAAGAAGATTTGAGAATTTCGTAAATGATTATAAATCGACTCAGTCTAATACACATGTAGATATAAAAAAATAGACTGTAACCGATCGAATCAGTTGCTCTGGACGTGAGAAATTTTCCCAAAGACAGTCATCATTCAATCCAAGCCAATTGAGATCGGCGCAAATTCGCACAACCATTACGCGACGCGACCCATTCCTGCGTGTGGTCTCGAGAGAACAGAAAATTCCAAGATCTGTACTGTAAATGATCACTTAACCACTTTACATCTCAATGAGCAAACTACCTCGAAAGAGGGTGGAAATAACGACCTCTTCTAATCAACAGTGTGTACGCTTTGAGGGAGAATTTATTAAATTTATTGAATTTATAAAAACAAGAAACGAAGGACTTTCGGCGAAAAAAAAAACTTAAAATTATTTTAAAAAAAACTTACCGGTACATCCATGGTTCTGGAATATCGTTCGATGTTATTTTCTCCAACCGATATCCATTTTCGGTGATTTACCTGTAAAAGTCAACAATACTTAACACATTTTCCCACTGAAACACTTTTCACGAATCACCTTCCGAAGTCACAATCAGCGATGGTCGGGGCAAACTTAACTAGATCCCGAGGTTGATAGTTTTCTACTAACTCAGATGCGTTGTTAGTTTATCATCCGGCGAACCGATTATCGCCAGCTAGAAACGAAAAGTTCGTGTTACCCAAAGCAGCTCCCCTCGAAGCAAGTTTACACTTTCATCGGTGCTGTTTTTTTTTCACTAGAAATAATTTTTAGTTCCGATGCACTTTGAAAAACATTGTGATTATTTTTAAGTCTGTTGCGACTGCATTCTTATTTATATTTTTTTACAATAAAAACTATTGCTTTGCAATCAAAAACTAGTTTTCTATACGAACATATAATTTACATAATCAGTTTTTTTCAGTGTGTACTGGACAGCCCTGCTGCAGAATTAATTAAGGGACTGCGCTGCACTTTATTGCACCCAATTGAAAAACTGTAAACAGAGAGCCCCGGTGTATTTTTCTAATGACCGTTCTAGTGCATTCCAAAAGTTTCCGATGTTTAGCTGTTTCATTTTTTCCTTAATTCTCTGAATTTTTAAGTGTTATACCAGTTCGCAAAAAAAAATCACCTGAGAAGTTGTTTTAAGATTGAATTTTTTAAAACTTGATTTGAATTTTAACATTTTTCTGACTTAAAAGCACAAAAATATTTTAAGTTTGTTATCGAATCCAATAAACTCAGTTCTCAAACAAAATCATTTCCTTTTTTTCCTAGGAAGACTTCACCTTTATGTAAAAAATTCAAAGCACCCAACTACAAAGTTGAGCCGAAAACGTCCATTTCTCATAATTAATCAACACCAAATCGCATTAACCCCCCTTAGCTAAGCTTCCAAGCTCGGACCACGACGCACAATATAAACAGAAAAAACACAAAAAAACGATTCCAATCGTCTCCCTCCGATTACAATTGATTGGAAATAGGGGGCTTCTTCGGAGCAAACACCTGTTGTGCTTAAAAAAATATTAGTGATTAATAAAGGGAAAGAAAACCTCGCACAGTCTCTTCGATTTTAATCAGTGTTGACGTAAGCTGGGGAGCTGAGCTCACGGGGAGCCCACCAAAAGGTACCTGTGGTTTGAGCCCTCGCGTGAGCCAATCTCTGTCGGAATTGATACACTAAACTAGGGTTGCCATCCGTCCCGCAAAAGCGGGACATGTCCCGCTTTTTTATTGAATGTCCCGCTGTCCCGCTTTTTCCTCCAAATGTCCCGCTTTTTTTCTTGGGAAATTTATACAAAGTTCACTAACTTAAACTGGAAGAAATTAAACTTTAGTCTCAATTTGAATTCATTGGTTCAACAAAGAAAATCTCTCAAATACGTCTTTTCTCAAAATAAGCAGTCTTCTCATAGTTTATATAAGACAATACTGAATAACTCTAAAGTTCTCAGCATAACAGTAACATTCTGATTCAGTTATGCTTTCTTAGAGCACGTTCAACCCTAGGTCAGGCAAATAGAAATTTTGCTGCAGCATTTTTTACTTTCCAACAAAAAAATTAGCACTTTTTGAAAAAATTGGTAATCGTATATGATAAAAATTCGTGCCGGAACCAAACAAAATCAGCAAAGCTGTTGTTTCATAGATGAGGCTTGCTCAGTTTGGTGAAATTTGTAAACTTATTCAATGCAAACTTTCTCAACAGCTTAAAAAAAGTTTTAAGAATGGTCATTCTAATGAAACAAAATTTGATGCTTGCTCACTGGTCGGTGATTTAATCAGATCAATTTGGCATTTAAGCGCTGTTTTTCTAATGTTTTCCTCCCCTGGGTTCAATCAATGTATGAAGAACATATTGTTTAGGTTGCTTCCAAATAATTTTAGATTATTATAATTTTTTTGCCGGAATCTTAATCAAATTGACTTATATTATAAACTATCATTTTCGACTCGATTGTTCAAAGTATATTAAAATGGAAGCTTTCTTAAGTTTTCAATTTTTTAAACACATAACAAAACAAACAAAATTTTATACAAGATAAGCAAAAGTTTTTTACGCGGTACTAAATCCGCCGTTAACATGCACGACTTGAAATACTTTCCCTCAAAATACGTGTTCATTTGTATGAACCGTGGAAAATATCGGTGCATATGGCGAAAACCGTATAAATAGAAGTCATGTATTTAGGGAAAACTTAGTGTAGTGTACTTTCTATGTACAACTTTGGCTAATGGTATACAGTTGCGTTCAAAAAAGAATGAAATCGCGTGAAGCTGCGCACCCACTTCCAACTTTGACAAGCTTCCATTTCGCTCTCGGTTGATATTTTTTCATGAAAATTTCACACAATCTAGTTCAACTATCCAACTAACACTCCACAAAATTGGAAGTCTTTACAATGACGGGAAACAAAGATACAGCTATTCTCGTGAAAAAGGGAAATTTGGAGTCGCTTCACTAAATTTGCTGTATCATTGACAATTTTCATTGAAAAATTATGAAAATTTGTCCAAAGATGTAAAAATGTTTGATCTAATACCAGGCCAAGTTTCGTCAAAATCGATGAATGTGATAAAAAATGGTGCCGGGTTGAAAATGAGGTTCATTATCGCCCAGCAGACGATTTCATTCTTTTTTGGACGGATGTTTGTATGGAAAACATCGAAATCCATGTATTCCTGGTATTTTCTTTCACAAAACCAAAATTTATCACGAAGAATGTTGTAAATTGCTAAAAGCTTCATTCGTACTTTACGTAGAGAAAATGTTTCAACAGAGTTCAAAATAAGAAGAACAGAGTTACAGAAATGACCTGCTAATTATACCGATAAACAAATTTGATCCACAATTAAAGCGAATATTCTATTCGCTATTGAGTTTCAATACCAGTTCTGTTGGAACAATTTCTGTTTCTGAACAAAGCAAGAATAAAGTTCCTATCTATTTACAACATTCTTCGTGATAAATTTTGGTTTTGTAAAAGAAAATACCAGGAATACATGGATTACGATGTTTTCGATATAAACATCCGTCCAAAAAAGAATGAAATCGTCTACTGGGCGATAATGAACCTCATTTTCAACCCGGCACCATTTTTGATCACGTTCATCGATTTTGACGAAACTTGGCCTGGTATTAGATCAAACATTTTTACATCTTTGGACAAATTTTCATAATTTTTCAATGAAAATTGTCAATGATACAACAAATTTAGTGAAGAAAATCCAAATTTCCCTTTTTTACGGGAATAGCTGTATCTTTTCTTCCCATCATTGTAAAAACTTCAAATTTTGTGGAGTGTTAGTTAGATAGTTGAACTAGATTTTATGAAATTTTCATGAAAAAATATCAACCGAGAGAGAAATGGCAGCTTGTCAAAGTTGGAAGTTGGTGCGCAGCTTCACGCGATTTCATTCTTTTTTGAACGCAACTGTATGTATACAACTACGCTTTTTAAGAGTTTCTAAAATGTCCCGCTTTTTTCGGCTATGTCCCGCTTTTTTTCGTGAAATGTCCCGCTTTTTCCTGAAAGTATCTGGCAAGCCTACACTAAACTGTTTTGATTTAAGTAATTTTCAGCTTTTTCCTAACTTTTAACATTCTTTGTTTGTGTAACTTTTCACGCTTGGAGAATATATTATTTATGTTAACTGGGCTGCCGGTGGCAATAAATTTAAGCTTAGGTCAATACTTAACATGTAAGATTCAGGAAAAATGGCAACACGAATAATTCAAAATTGCCAAAATTGTCAAAATTGTCAAAATTATCAAAATTGTCAAAATTGTTAAAATTGTCAAAATTGTCAAAATTGTAAAATTTGTAAAAACTGTCAAAATTGTCAAAATTGTCAAAATTGTCAAAATTGTCAAAATTGTCAAAATTACCAAAATTGTCGAAATTGTTAAAATTGTCAAAATTGTCAAAATTGTCAAAATTACCAAAATTACCAAAATTGTCAAAATTGTCAAAATTGTCAGAATTGTCAAAATTGTCAAAATCGTCAAAATTGTCAAAATTGTCAAAATTGTCAAAATTGTCACAATTGTCAAAATTGTCAAAATTGTCAAAATTGTCAAAATTGTCAAAATTGTCAAAATTGTCAAAATTGTCAAAATTGTCAAAATTGTCAAAATTGTCAAAATTGTCAAAATTGTCAAAATTGTCAAAATTGTCAAAATTATCAAAATTGTCAAAATTGTCAAAATTGTCAAAATTGTCAAAATTGTCAAAATTGTCAAAATTGTCAAAATTGTCAAAATTGTCAAAATTGTCAAAATTGTCAAAATTGTCAAAATTGTCAAAATTGTCAAAATTGTCAAAATTGTCAAAATTGTCAAAATTGTCAAAATTGTCAAAATTGTCAAAATTGTCAAAATTGTCAAAATTGTCAAAATTGTCAAAATTGTCAAAATTGTCAAAATTGTCAAAATTGTCAAAATTGTCAAAATTGTCAAAATTGTCAAAATTGTCAAAATTGTCAAAATTGTCAAAATTGTCAAAATTGTCAAAATTGTTAAAATTGTCACAATTGTCAAAATTGACAAATTCGTCAAAATTGTCAAAATTGTCAAAATTGTCAAAACTGTCAAAACTGTCAAAATTGTCGAAAAATACACAATTTTCAAAAATTTAAAAATTGTCAGAAATATCAAAAATGTCAAAAAAGTCAAAACTGTCAAAATTGTCAAAATGGTCAAAATTGTCAAAATTGTCAAAATTGTCAAAATTGTCAAAATTGTCAAAATATTCAAAATTGTCAAAATATTCAAAATTGTCAAAATTGTCAAAATTGTCAAAATTGTCAAAATTGTCAAAATTGTCAAAATTGTCAAAATTGTCAAAATTGTCAAAATTGTCAAAATTGTCAAAATTGTCAAAATTGTCAAAATTGTCAAAATTGTCAAAATTGTCAAAATTGTCAAAATTGTCAAAATTGTCAAAATTGTCAAAATTGTCAAAATTGTCAAAATTGTCAAGATTGTCAAAATTGTCAAAATTGTCAAAATTGTCAAAATTGTCAAAATTGTCAAAATTGTCAAAATTGTCAAAATTGTCAAAATTGTCAAAATTGTCAAAATTGTCAAAATTGTCGAAATTGTCAAAATTGTCAAAATTGTCAAAATTGTCAAACTTGTCGAAATTGTCAAAATTGTCGAAAAATACACAAATGTCAAAAATTTAAAAACTGTCAAAATTGTCAGAAATATCAAAAATGTCAAAAAGTCAAAAATATCAAAAATGTTAAAAATGTCAAAAATGTCAAAAATGTCAAAAATGTCAAAAATGTCAAAA
Source organism: Uranotaenia lowii (assembly GCF_029784155.1). Taxonomy (NCBI): domain Eukaryota; kingdom Metazoa; phylum Arthropoda; class Insecta; order Diptera; family Culicidae; genus Uranotaenia; species Uranotaenia lowii. The sequence goes on along the minus strand of NC_073691.1, from coordinate 201,904,529 downwards.
ATGTCAAAAATGTCAAAAATGTCAAAAATGTCAAAAATGTCAAAAATGTCAAAAATGTCAAAAATGTCAAAAATGTCAAAAATGTCAATTGTCAATTGTCAAAATTGTCGAAAAATACACAAATGTCAAAAATTTAAAAACTGTCAAAATTGTCAGAAATATCAAAAATGTCAAAAAGTCAAAAATATCAAAAATGTTAAAAATGACAAAAATGACAAAAATGACAAAAATGACAAAAATAACAAAAATGACAAAAATGACAAAAATGACAAAAATGACAAAAATGACAAAATGACAAAAATGACAAAAATGACAAAAATGACAAAAATGACAAAAATGACAAAAATGACAAAAATGACAAAAATGACAAAAATGACAAAAATGACAAAAATGACAAAAATGACAAAAATGACAAAAATGACAAAAATGACAAAAATGACAAAAATTACAAAAATTACAAAAATGACAAAAATGACAAAAATGACAAAAATGACAAAAATGACAAAAATGACAAAAATGACAAAAATGACAAAAATGACAAAAATGACAAAAATGACAAAAATGACAAAAATGACAAAAATGACAAAAATGACAAAAATGACAAAAATGACAAAAATGACAAAAATGACAAAAATGACAAAAATGACAAAAATGACAAAAATGACAAAAATGACAAAAATGACAAAAAATGACAAAAATGACAAAAATGACAAAAATGACAAAAATGACAAAAATGACAAAAATGACAAAAATGACAAAAATGACAAAAATGACAAAAATGACAAAAATGACAAAAATGACAAAAATGACAAAAATGACAAAAATGACAAAAATGACAAAAATGACAAAAATGACAAAAATGACAAAAATGACAAAAATGACAAAAATGACAAAAATGACAAAAATGACAAAAATGACAAAAATGACAAAAATTACAAAAATGACAAAAATGACAAAAATGACAAAAATGACAAAAATGACAAAAATGACAAAAATGACAAAAATGACAAAAATGACAAAAATGACAAAAATGACAAAAATGACAAAAATGACAAAAATGACAAAAATGACAAAAATGATAAAAAAATTAAGAGAATTAAGAAAATGTCAAAAACGTTAAAAATGTCAAAAACGGCAATGTCAAAAATGTCAAAAATGTCGAAAATGTCAAAAATGTCAAAAATGTCAAAAATGTCAAAAATGTCAAAAATGTAAAAAATGTAAAAAATGTCAAAAATGACAAAGATGTTAAAATGTCAGAAATGTCAGGAATGTTATCAATTTCAACAATGTCAAAATCGTCAAAAATGTAAAAAATGTCAAAATTTCAAAAATGTCAAAAATGACAAAAATGACAAAATTGTCAAAAATGGTAAAAAATGTCAAAAATGTAAAAATTGTCAACAATGTCAAAAATGTCCAAGTCGAAAATTGTCGATACGGCTTTCGAATATTGGATCGGTGACTCAGACTATATGTCCACTAAAAGAAATGTTAAAATTTTGAAAATTTCTTAATAGGTCGAACTTGTTGGGCGTTTCGAGGATTTTTGGGCTTTTGATAGAATTTTGAATTTTTCCCTCCAAGTTGTGGTAAAACCTTTTGTTCTATGTTTACCCTTTAGTGGTTTTCCGACTAGAAGCAAAAACCTACCGGTAAAATGTATGTTTTTTTTCGTTTCTAACGAAACTCGATACCGTTTTTCCCGGTTCTGCTAACTGGCCACATTACGCTTTAATACCAGTTGCTTGCGTGTAACCAGAACCTGCCAAACCTTTAGCCCCGTAACGCGTCAAAACAATAACAACAACATCGATGACCCTTTTTTTTCTATGTTCAGTCAGACTGATTGCCCGGAAGCCATTCAACGACGGACGGACCAGAAGAAAAGTACCAACCAAGGTATGTTTAGTCGCCACACACACGTGATACGGGATATGGCAGCAGCTTTATGGTTTTTGGTTTTGGGTGGGATCTACGGTTTCTGGTAAACATAACCTACTTATGCTTCTCGGGAAATTATCCGGGTAGTCCGTCCGAGATTGAGCTGAACCCAGGGATCGTGTTTTGTTGGATGTTCCGTGACACCAATCGACTTCTTGCTGTAAATATGTGGGTGTTCGAGGTGGGTGTGGGGTGGTAATTTTCCGAAAGAGAGCTCTCGGACAATTGCACTCGAATGATGTTGGCAGAACTGGGTGCATGCATGATATGCCGGCTTTCCAAAACTTCAAGAATGTGGCAACAGCTCAGTCTCGCCTCGAAGATGCTGATGATGGCGTCTAGTAGAGAAAAACAGCATCACGATTCGGATGTTTCTCTCGGACAAACGACGACGAAGGCGACTGGCGACGACGCTGAGGATGAGAGAGGATGAAAGTGGCGTCGCGTCGCCTTTCGTCGGTGGAACAAATTTGAAAATAAATTATTTATGAGGCGCATAGAACTGTGTGTAGGCACCACACTCGTGCTCACTCTTATGCTCGGGATGTGTGTTTACTTTTTTTCTGGGTAATGTTGACCTGGGGTAAACAGTTGCAACTTTTGAGCGAGAAGCGATTAGAAACGCTATACGTATACGGACCTTCTGATGACGACCTGGAGTTGCAATTCCACGAGTTTGGAATTCTCGGCCAAGAAGTTCACAAAATGGGAAATTTTCAGTTCCATTTTTGGGTCGATATCGTGACGAAACTCATGTTTGACATAGTTTTTTGGTTTCCTCTACCAAATCGGTAAATGGCTAAACGTTCTACCCAAACCTCGGACAATTTTTTAATGGCTCCGACTTCTCAGTTTCGAATTAGCTGCTTATGTAAATTTCAAACGAATAAAAAAAAATAGAAAACTTGACTTCTTGAAGGTCGGCACCAAAAAGGAGGAGACATTAAAAAAAAGTAAGAAAAACCAACAGCTACCGGGCTTTGACTTCACGTTAGAGTTGATCAAACATCTCCGGACATGCACATAAACTTTCTTTATCACTGGAAAAGACACTGAACGGATCTCAACCACGGAGCCACCGTACGAACGTACCGAAGTTTTTCCCTACTTTCAAATGAATGGACAGACGCCACGAAAACGGTAGCCAGCAAAGGGGTTAAGCTTACAGCCTTGCAACGTTAGGCTTATATTTTAGGTAAGAGGCTGTGTTTCTTTGATGATTTCCACGGTCGTTTGTTTCCAGTGAAGGCAAACGACGACGACGACGCTTCTGCTAATTTTGGATTTTATCTACGTTTTTTTTTGTTTTTTTTCCCTTCACATGTTTACCGACAGCCGATTGAGATTCTTTTTATTTCAATTTAATAGCCTTCGAATAGTTTATAGATACGGGAAAAGGATTTGAAACCAATCTTGAAAAAATATTTGTTTTTGATTTATTTTTGAGCTAGTTTCCCATTCTTCAAATGACCGGCATATGATTTTGATAAGAGATTTTTGGAAAAATAAATAAATAAAGGTAGGTTGATTTGCCAATAGTTGCACAGCTAAGCACATGATTTTGGTGTTTATGCTGTATTTTAGTCATTTCAACCAAATTCACTCGATTTTTTATGTCGATGCACTCATACAGGATTGGTCAACAAGATCCAAAGGTTCAAGTGTTTGAAAAAAGTGACATAAATATTTAAAAAATCATTTAAAACAGCTTGTCTGTGCCCAATAGTTGCACAGGCAAATTTTGTGTCGTGCATAATGTTGTCCGATTTTTTCCAATGGTTGCACGTTTTAAAAATCAGTCACCATGAGGTCGAATAGGCTGATATTTGTTACGGAAGCTTATTATGAGAACTTCTAGTTCAAATGCAATCTAATTTTTGGACGGCCCCTTATGAGGGGGAGGGAGGGGGGGGAGGCTTTCATATAAACCGTCCAATGCACTATCCAATTCCAATTCGGGCCCAAAAAAAACCCAAAGCCGCCGGTTTGAGTGTCTGGAATAGCATTTATCACACGTGAAGTTTTCTCAGAAACTCAAACCCACCTCTTTATTTACCCGAAGCCATTTGAGTGGGGGTTAAATAACATAATTTGCCCAGTGTTGAGCCTTTTTCTTTATATGTCCTACCAACATAAAATTTATGCCTTTTAAATCCCATAGAATGAACTGAAAGGTATTTAATGCTTAATTTTTAAGTGGCTATTAACAGGTGAAAAGATTAGAGAACGTGATCTGTTTTACCCCCTTTTACCCTTATGAAGAAGATGCGATTTTATAAAACAAATGTTTAAGGACTCACTTGGAAGTCGATCGATTTTTACATAATAAATCTCAATTTAAAACTTGAAAATGGACACAACCACGCCCAAAGTTTCAAATCGGTTGACAGATTTATGCTCATGATATACAATTTTGTATTAGAATTTTGTTTTCGAAAAGTTAATTGATTCAAATATCTTTTTCATCTAAGTGGGTATATTTGTAATGAATGTAACCTCTGTGGCATTTCATCAATCTTCAGGAAACAATCACATCACATAGAAATGCTTCAAAAGAGTTTTCCGGCTGAATAACTGTTTTGAATTAAATTAAGTTTCACAAAGCTATGACTGTTTATTTTTCTGGATGATAAGGGCCAAATAAAGCTTCACATAGATGTCTCCAGTAATGGCAACTCGACGGCAGATTCGAATTCCTGAGAAAATTGCACGTCAGATAAGTAATATTTCGGGTCTTCCAACCTTCGACTTCCAGTTTTTGCACAATATTCATAATAATATCAAGGGGATAGCTGTTGACATGGAATAAAATTCTTTTAGATTTGTCGTCACGAAATTAGATAAACAATTTTTTTCAGAACAGCTTTTAGATTCTTTGCATTAAATGTTGAGTAAATGGTCGGGATAAAGGATTTCAAAATATATCTGATAAGAAAGTAGTCTCTCAAAGCCAATGCAGTTGAGTTGACTTTGACACTTTTCAGACAATGCAAATTGCCCGACTTTCATAGATACATAAGTTTTTTCAACAAGTTTAAAAATTTCAAAACATCATTTTTAAGATTTGACGGTAGAAAAAATAAACTTATGGATATATAAAGTGTCTTTGAATTATTGAATTAATTATTAAATATTAAAATTGAGTGCAAACAATGTGAAAATTCTAAGTGGAAAATAATTAATTGAAGCACAGAATTTACTAAAATTACTAGCTAAACGTAAATATCCACTTATTCAGAAGAAAAGCATGTCATATCAATAGACAATTCGAGTTGTTTTAGTTGCATGTAGTCAATGAACGTATTCAATTTTGTATGACAATTTGTAAGCAAGAATAACTTTTCGCATATACAAGAAATTAAAATAAGTTTGAAATGAATTTTGTTTTAAATTATTGATTTTGCCCATTCTTAAGATTAGTTGTTTGTCAGCATGAGAAATAGCAAAGTATTTCATGAAAAAAGTAATAAGCATTTCGAAATAAAAAAATCGTGATCTATTGAAAAGTATTGTAAAATTGCAGGATTTGCTTTCTGAAGCTTTCAATAATTTCATGACATGTTTTTGCGAAAGTTTTAAATCATTACACTTATTGGCTATGCAAACCAGTATAATGCGATTCTTATTTTCATCCGGTTAACCAGCTTTCAAATCAGCTGTCAAAACACTAAAATTAAAAAAAATATTTACCTATTTTGAATTTTTTGTATGACAACGAATATCATTTCTGGGGTACAAGTTAGGTTTAGTTTTTGTTCACATGCAATGTATTGCAAGAACCAAGAAATATTTTAAAAATACAAATTTATGTTTTTTGAACTTTCAGTACATCTCTGATGGTTTTTGAATGAAAATTAGGATTTTTCCGTACAAGCCTCCTTACTAATTCAAAACACGTTGATATAATTCAGGACTTAATCAATCGCTCCCAAAATTTTTATTGATATTTTTAGCTTCAAAAAACAACCAAACAAAGTTATTGGAGGTAAACGAATTAATAAATATGAAATTTCCAAACAAATTTTACTGCGAAATTATGTACAACAATGAGGCAGGAGGATATTGAGCGGACCAATTGTTGCACGATCCAACATATTTTCTGGTTAAGTATGGATCATATTTTTTTTCAAAATCATGGTGTTAAAATTGTCCAACAAACGATTCGTATAGAAAAGTGATACGAAAAATGTTTTGTTCTGACGTAAAACCTTATTTGCCGTAGAAGGAATGTTAAGGTTTTTGTTAACAATTAGCACAAAAACACCGCAAAAAAAAACAAGAAAAATTAAAACTGTCGTAAGATATACACTAGACTGCCCCAAATTTGTATGGGAAATTCAAAACCTGTGAAATGTTATGCGCTGGAGGTTAAAATTGATCCTAGGCCTAGTACAAGATCTCATGCCAAATTTGAGACATTTTGTTCGGGAGAAACATGAAAAACCAGTTTTTCATCAATAACTTTGGTTCCCGTTGGCAGATTTCTTTCAAAAACGGGTTTTCTTAAAGCCTAAATTATGAAAAATATTTCATCCGAAGACTGCATTTCAATTAGAGTTAAGATAAGAAAGTTATAAGGGTTCAAAAATGGGTTAACTTTTTTAAGGATGGTATTCATCACTGTTAATGAGTCGAGGCGGTCGAACATATTGACGCCTCATTAACAGTGATGAATACCACCGTTAAAAAAGTTAGCCCATTTTTGAAGCCTTATAACTTTCTTATCTTAACTTTTGTCGAGATGCAGTCTTTGCATGAAATATTTGTCATAATTTAGGCTTTAAGAAAACCCGTTTTTGAAAGAAATCGGCCGACGGGAACCAAAGTTATTGATGAAAAACTGGTTTTTCTTGTTTCTCCCGAACAATATGTCTCAAAATCCCATACAAACTTTAGGCTCGTTGAGCGACCCCTAAACGTGATCCGTTCTGGCCCAAATTTGGCATGAGATCTTGTACTAGGCTAAGGATCAATTTTAGCCTGCAGCGTACAACTTTTTCAAAAGTCGGGTCATTTGGGGCACTCTAATATACACTTATCAGCAGAAAGTATTACAAAAGCCTCATTTCATCAGAAAACATTCCGAATTACACGATTCAGTATAATTTTTGAGGAAAAGTTGAAAAACATCTGAAATATTGACAATTTAAGTCATGCTGTGCAACAATGGGTTAGGGGACAACGATTGGCAAATCACCCTACCTTAGTATTCTACACATGATTCCAAATTTGCCTGGCTTGAACCCATATGACATTATTCACATTGTTGACCTTTTCAACATTCATCATTTTTTTTTAGACAACTTTGAAAATTTTTGCAATTTTTGTAATTTTGTCATTTTTGTATTTTTTTGTAATTTTTGTCATTTTTGTCATTTTTGTAATTTTTGTAATTTTTGTAATTTTTGTAATTTTTGTAATTTTTGTAATTTTTGTAATTTTTGTAATTTTTGTAATTTTTGTAATTTTTGTAATTTTTGTAATTTTTGTAATTTTTGTAATTTTTGTAATTTTTGTAATTTTTGTAATTTTTGTAATTTTTGTAATTTTTGTAATTTTTGTAATTTTTGTAATTTTTGTAATTTTTGTAATTTTTGTAATTTTTGTCATTTTTGTCATTTTTGTAATTTTTGTAATTTTTGTAATTTTTGTAATTTTTGTAATTTTTGTAATTTTTGTAATTTTTGTAATTTTTGTAATTTTTGTAATTTTTGTAATTTTTGTAATTTTTGTAATTTTTGTAATTTTTGTAATTTTTGTAATTTTTGTAATTTTTGTAATTTTTGTAATTTTTGTAATTTTTGTAATTTTTGTAATTTTTGTAATTTTTGTAATTTTTGTAATTTTTGTAATTTTTGTAATTTTTGTAATTTTTGTAATTTTTGTAATTTTTGTAATTTTTGTAATTTTTGTAATTTTTGTAATTTTTGTAATTTTTGTAATTTTTGTAATTTTTGTAATTTTTGTAATTTTTGTAATTTTTGTAATTTTTGTAATTTTTGTAATTTTTGTAATTTTTGTAATTTTTGTAATTTTTGTAATTTTTGTAATTTTTGTAATTTTTGTAATTTTTGTAATTTTTGTAATTTTTGTAATTTTTGTAATTTTTGTAATTTTTGTAAGTTTTGTAATTTTTTTAATTTTTGTAATTTTTGTAATTTTTGTAATTTTTTTAATTTTTGTAATTTTTGTAATTTTTGTAATTTTTGTAATTTTTGTAATTTTTGTAATTTTTGTAATTTTTGTAATTTTTGTAATTTTTGTAATTTTTGTAATTTTTGTAATTTTTGTAATTTTTGTAATTTTTGTAATTTTTGTAATTTTTGTAATTTTTGTAATTTTTGTAGCTTTTGTAATTTTTGTAATTTTTGTAATTTTTGTAATTTTTGTAATTTTTGTAATTTTTGTAATTTTTGTAATTTTTGTAATTTTTGTAATTTTTGTAATTTTTGTAATTTTTGTAATTTTTGTAATTTTTGTAATTTTTGTAATTTTTGTAATTTTTGTAATTTTTGTAATTTTTGTAATTTTTGTAATTTTTGTAATTTTTGTAATTTTTGTAATTTTTGTAATTTTTGTAATTTTTGTAATTTTTGTAATTTTTGTAATTTTTGTAATTTTTGTAATTTTTGTAATTTTTGTAATTTTTGTAATTTTTGTAATTTTTGTAATTTTTGTAATTTTTGTCATTTTTGTAATTTTTGTAATTTTTGTAATTTTTGTAATTTTTGTAATTTTTGTAATTTTTGTAATTTTTGTAATTTTTGTAATTTTTGTAATTTTTGTAATTTTTGTAATTTTTGTAATTTTTGTAATTTTTGTAATTTTTGTAATTTTTGTAATTTTTGTAATTTTTGTAATTTTTGTAATTTTTGTAATTTTTGTAATTTTTGTAATTTTTGTAATTTTTGTAATTTTTGTAATTTTTGTAATTTTTGTAATTTTTGTAATTTTTGTAATTTTTGTAGTTTTTTGTCATTTTTGTAATTTTTGTAATTTTTGTAATTTTTGTAATTTTTGTAATTTTTGTAATTTTTGTAATTTTTGTAATTTTTGTAATTTTTGTAATTTTTTTTTTCTAATTTTTGTCATTTTTGTAATTTTTTGTAATTTTTGTCATTTTTGTCATTTTTGTCATTTTGTCATTTTTGTCATTTTTGTCATTTTTGTCATTTTTGTCATTTTTGTCATTTTTGTCATTTTTGTCATTTCTGTCATTTTTGTCATTTTTGTCATTTTTGTCATTTTTGTCATTTTTGTCATTTTTGTCATTTTTGTCATTTTTGTCATTTTTGTCATTTTTGTCATTTTTGTCATTTTTGTCATTTTTGTCATTTTTGTCATTTTTGTCATTTTTGTCATTTTTGTCATTTTTGTCATTTTTGTCATTTTTGTCATTTTTGTCATTTTTGTCATTTTTGTCATTTTTGTCATTTTTGTCATTTTTGTCATTTTTGTCATTTTTGTCATTTTTGTCATTTTTGTCATTTTTGTCATTTTTGTCATTTTTGTCATTTTTGTCATTTTTGTCATTTTTGTCATTTTTGTCATTTTTGTCATTTTTGGCATTTTTGTCATTTTTGGCATTTTTGCTTAGCTGTACAATGATAGGCAAATCACTCTACCTATTAACAATTTTTTCTAGAGATTACAAGGAGCTGAAATGATATTTTATTTGATGATTTTTCATTAACGTTTGAAAATTTTTAAAATAATTAGAAAATTTTAATTTTTTAAAGTAGTTTTTGAAAAATGGGATTATATCTACAGATTCAACAAAAATTTCAGTCCCAATCAATCACAAATCACAATTTTTAGTTTTCAAATAAGTAGGTACCCAGCCAACATTTTGTTATTATATTTTTATGCTGTTTTGATATATTTACGTTCCATATACACTATAAAATGATCGCATTAAAGTTGAAAAAACATAAGTGCTCTTTCCATAGTATTCGTACGCGCACTCCAAGTGATGCCATTTTTTTAGAAATTCAAATCATCATCCTTTATTTCCTACCATATCGTAAGCTCTACTTTTCATAATTTTCGTGAAAACGAGAAGCATTTCCCCGCCCAACAACTCGCTGAGTCATCTGGCGAAAATGGAAAAAAGCAAGCATTGCAGCAGACTGAAATTTGATTCGGGAGTTCAAAGAGGAAAGCAGCTATGTGGACAAAAAAAAAAAAAAAACAAGGCGGAACCGGGTCCGGTGGACAAAACATTGGACCGGAAATGGTCAGATATATAAAAAATTTCAAATTATCAAAATTTTAGAAATAGTTAAAATTATCAAAATAATCAAAATTGATAATATTTTAAGTTTTTTGAAATTACAATTTTTAATTCTTCCCTTTTTACCGGACCACTGAAGCCAATGTACCCCTCATATAAGTGTTTATGATCTTTAAGGTTTTTGGTAAATAACAATAATTACAAAAACAATCAACATGAAAAAAAATGCAAAAAGATATAATAAAATTTTAATCCAAATCATCAACCCAACCCAGAACAAAAAGATTCAGTATGGCAAAATTTGTCAAAATTGGTCGAAATTGCAATCCGGCCAAGCTTTTCAAAAGTGTTAAAAATTGATCAAAGTTGTCAAAACTTTAAAAAGGACAAAAATTTTCGAAACTGTCGAAACTGTCAAAGTTGTGCTTAAGTATTGCACAGTAACTCAAATGTTTTGCCTTTGTTGATGTTGAAAAAATTATTAATAAATCAAATGAGACGAATGTTGGACCTGTATTTCAACTGATATGCCTTCTCTTCAAACAAACTTTGCTCGTTGCTTACAAACAATGAAAATAGACTAAGCTTGGGTTTTTTTTAAAAATGCCTATTTTAAAACTTCAAGGCTTAGTAAGTTCATCCATCCCAATGAAGCTGTTACTAAACTTTTATTGATGCAAACTAACTAGTAACCGGAGGGAGGTCGGATGAGATCAACTTCACCCAAGTTCACCCTCATTAGATCGGCCAACATTCCAGCTGTTGAAGGAATTCTCCGCCTGACCGCAATTCATCATTTGAGCGAGAGGTACTTAAATAATTAGCTATATGAGTAAAGCGAATTCCGTTCGAACTACTACCTATTTACTTTATACAGGGAACGGAGATCTCGTCATCTGCTAGTATACAGTACAAACATAAGTAGATATGGTTCTTTTCGCTTCTCACTCCCGGCCTTTTCCGCGATTGACCAGTTGGATTTGCAGATGCACCCACTCCACACTCAATGGAGCTGATTGTTTCAATTAAGATTAAATCTGTTCCAAGTCGGGGGTCTTGTTCAGAAAAAAATCCGAGAAGGAGATCGAGTGGCCTAGTTTTGTCCGGGCGGCTTCTCGGGAAAGCTTCCGATTGAACTACCCGGAAAGTATGAATAAAAGTTTCAATCTCATTTGTCAACTGAGGCGCACTTTCAGAAGGAGCGCCAAGACGATCCGAGGGGTATCTGGTTTCGATATAAATAATAATCAGTCACCCAAAGCGCATCCAAGCCGTTTGATCCAGAAGTAGCGTCTCGGTGATACCGGTAAGAATGTCCCATCGCAGACGACCAAGTGGTGCGATTTGCCTTTCGATTGGATCATCAATTATGAAGCCGTTTGCGGCTGAAATCTGCGAATGTTAATTGAGTTAACGTTGTGACATTTAGAGAAAGA